>NC_047112.1:34144247-34399247 GCF_902500255.1 Thalassophryne amazonica | reverse complement strand
CTGCATTTATATAGCGCTTTTCCATCTGCATCAGAACGCTTTACAGTTATGCCTCACTACATACCAGGAGCATCTTAGGGATTAAGGACTTTGCCCAAGGGACCTTAGTGATTTTCCGGTCAGGCTGGAGTATGAACCAAGGATCCTCTGGTCTGAAGCCCAATGCTTAACCACTAGACCATCGCCTCCTCATATACTTTACTAGGTATACCTTGCTAGTATTGGGTTGGACCCCCTTTTGCCTTCACAACTGCCTTAATCTTTGTGACATAGCTTCAACAAGGTGTTGGAAACATTCCTCAGAGATGGTGGTCCATATTGATTTGATAGCATCACTCAGTCGCCCCTTCAACCAGTCTGCCCATTCTCTGACCTCTGACATCAACAACACATTTTTGTCGACACAGCTGCCTCTCACTGGATGTCTTCTCTTTTTTGAACCATTCTTTGTAAACTGTAGAGATGACTGCATGAAAATCCCAGTAGATCAGCAGTTTCTGAAATACTCAGACCAGCCCATCTGAGACCAACAAACATGCCACATTCAAAGTCACTTAAATCCCCTTTCGTCCTCATTCTGATGTTCAGTTTGAACCAACTGATGGCTTTTTTATGATTAAATCAGATCAAATCAATTTTATTTATATAGCGCCAAATCACAACAGTTGCCCCAAGGCGCTTTATATTGTAAGGCAAAAGCCATACAATAATTACAGAAAAACCCCAACGGTCAAAACGACCCCCTGTGAGCAAGCACTTGGCGACAGTGGGAAGGAAAAACTCCCTTTTAACAGGAAGAACTGTTAAAAGGGATGATGTACTGTACTGTACTAACTGTATGATGGAAAAAAAAAAAGTTGTTATGCTGGAAAAAGGACTGTCTACTACAGTTCAGAGTAAATGATGCTTATCTGGATTGCTGTGGCAGTAAACCAAGCAACTCATCCCCACACTTCCATATCCTCGCCGAAGTCCTGTAAATCTTACTGGGCAATTCCAAGGCGTTCCCAAGTCAGCTGGGAAATATAATGCCTCCAACCTGTCCTGGGTCTTCTCTGTGGTATTCTTAAATGATCAAACCTTCAAATGTGTTTACTGTTCATTTTACCTAAAACAGATTTTGTTCTGTACTATCTTTACAGAGCGAGCTCACGTTCACGGTTTGTCTTCATTACCGTTATTACAACATGGAGGAGGAAGTACAGGAAAGGCACCCTGTGACAGTTGGGAAGCCACTGGTCTCCAAACTCAACCTCCATGAACCACGACTACCTCTCTCCGCCTCATTGGTTAGCCTGGACAATTTCAGCGTTACAAAGTTCTCTCCTCCTACCTTTGCCTCTGGTAGTTCATCGACACAGTCATGTGATGCAGAAACGGGCAGAAAATCTGCCACCACTGATTGTCCGACTATATCCAAGAGTGCCAATATGCCAGAGGAGACAGACTGTCCGGAATTATATGATTGTGATATGCCTCAACCTCTTGTCGCCAGCAAAAGCTTGTCCGGCCAGTTTAGCGACATGTGCCGTTTTTAATCCTTGAACGTTTGTAGAAAATGATGATGGAACAATTGCATAATGAGAGTTTGATGAAGAACTTTTTTTTTTACAAGGGTTGAGATGATGCATGAAATCATTAGTCGACTAGTCGGTTAGGTCAAATCTAAATGGTGAAATGACAGCAAATTAAAAAAAAAAAAAAAACAACTATAAAACTGTGTAGAAGAATTTTTAGGTCCATATTTGAACTGTGATGAACTATCAAGTGTCCTGATCCGAACTGTATGTCCTCTGGTTGAACTAGCAGGTGTTCAACCCAAAAAAAGGGCTCTATTAGTCATTCAGTCTGTCAGGGGCTTTCCAAGGCCTTTTAGGTGCTTTCCCGCAGGCCACGTGCAGGGGCCTCAGGCCAGCTGCACGTGTGGCTGAGGCCACGTGCGGAGGGGGCCTCAGGCCAGCTGCACCTGTGGCTGAAGGTCTTTTAAAAAAATCAGTTGTAAATCCTTCACGTTTTAATGGGAGCGTTTGTCACATTGAAATAATGGCCTAACACCTGCTTAGGGTTCACTAGAGGACGCTTCCAATAGAAAACCATGTCTTGGGAATGAAATAAATAAAAAAGTCGAAGGAGGAGCGATGCCCGCGGGTCTCCAATAAATAGACGAGCGCGGTTGTCATATTCAGTCTCTCTAGAGGACTCAGTTTGTCTAAGCTTTGTGTCGAAGGCTTAAATAAACTTAAAAACTCTGTGCATTTTATCTTGCTTAAGGCTGAATTATTCTAAAGTGTTGTGTCATTTTCTAGCATATCACTTGCAATTAGTTTGTGTTATCTAAAAGACGACATCCTGAGAAGACTAAAGACGAGCCGCGACAACTGAAAGTTGAAAACATGGCACTGACACCGTGAAGTACATGGAAACAATGTTTGTAGTCTTACTACATGCAAGATATTTCTTCCAAGGCCTTAAATGATGATCGTGCTGGCTGCTTGTGGCCTAGTATTGGCTACTAAAAATAAAGTAATTGTTGTTGAAGTCAAGGGGCATAAGGAGTCGACCACAGGAGAAATGTACACGCAAAACTGTCTGTAAATCAGACATTGGGGCCATAAAAATGCCCTTAACTGTTATTTGCAACAGATTTTTTATTTTTTTTTATTAATGATTTACCCTTAAACTGTTGGAACATCATGCCATCTGAATTACCTGACTGGATGATTAGAAGAAAATTAGTTGACTAGTTGCGTACTAGCTAGTCTTAGTTTACAATTACGATTAGTTGTCCCAACCCTTTTTATTTGCTTACTTTGATAATCGAAGATGTCAATGTCAAGAAATTGTCAAAGCATAAAGGTTGTGTGCTATTTCACAATTTACATTTTCTTATTAAAATAAATTATTTGTACAAATGACTTTGTGTATTATATATGGCCTTCATGCATAAGTATATGGACAGTGACGGTCTGTAACTGTGGGTCTGCACATCTCAATTAACTTGAAATTAACTCAAATGAGCTTGACATTAAGCTTTAATTCAATGCTAAACCTTTTCTCTTTGGGCAATCTTTGTTTTCTCATAAGAAATTGTATTTTTTTATGTTGTCTTTTAGCTGCCCCTATTTTTGTTTGAGGGTTGCCACAGCGGAACCAGCACAGACCAAACTAATTACTAGAGGCTTGCTGACACTGCTAGCCAAATCAGATCTAGACCCCATTCAGATTGAGGTTGACAATCCAACTTGCTTTCGAGTCTGATGGTATTCAGACCTGTTTTCATATCTGACTCATCCTACACACGCGTCCAAACTCAATCCGACTCAAGCCGAGTTCTTCTGCTTCTTGCATTGTGAAACTTCACTTTTTTGGCCTTTTTGTTCTTTTATCTTATCATGGCACTGGCTTGCTGTCTTGTACCCATGCTTTGCAAAGTGGAGCAGCGATGTCCTCGAATACATTATGATTCTGATGCACTCACTCATCTTGAATCGCTTATCCGGGATCAGGTCACGAGGGATTTGAACATTATGCCAAAACTGTTTTGCTTTTCTCTGGGTAGCAGGGGCCTTCCCGGGGTCAGGTAGCAGTTGCCTTTCGGTCAACATGGTTTGCCAGCTGCATGGGGGCAAACAGGAAAGAGCTCCAGAGGGTTAACAAAATGGCAGAGAAGATCATTGGGTGCCCTCTATACACACTGGTGGACCCACCCTGGACACGCTCTGTTTGAGCTACTGACATCAGGCAGATGGTACACGGCCATTAAAGCAAGTACAAATAGACTGAAAAACAGTTTCTACCCAACTGCTGCTAGAGCTATTAATGCCACTGGAACCAAATAGCCATGTCACATGCCACACTTGAGTGCAATTCAGTTTCAATTCATTTCAATCAATCAATCAACATTTTTTTTATATAGCGCCAAATCACAACAAACAGTTGCCCCAAGGCGCTCTATATTGTAAGGCAAGGCCATACAATAATTATGAAAAACCCCAACGGTCAAAACGACCCCCTATGAGCAAGCACTTGGCTACAGTGGGAAGGAAAAACTCCCTTTTAACAGGAACAAACCTCCAGCAGAACCAGGCTCAGGGAGGGGCAGTCTTCTGCTGAGACTGGTTGGGGCTGAGGGAAAGAACCAGGAAAAAGACATGCTGTGGAGGGGAGCAGAGATCGATCACTAATGATTAAATGCAGAGTGATGCATACGGAGCAAAAAGAGAAAGAAACAGTGCATCATGGGAACCCCCCACAGTCTACGTCTAAAGCAGCATAACCAAGGGATGGTCCAGGGTCACCTGATCCAGCCCTAACTATAAGCCTTAGCGAAAAGGAAAGTTTTAAGCCTAATCTTAAAAGTAGAGAGGGTATCTGTCTCCTTGATCTGAATTGGGAGCTGGTTCCACAGGAGAGGAGCCTGAAAGCTGAAGGCTCTACCTCCCATTCTACTCTTACAAACCCTAGGAACTACAAGTAAGCCTGCAGTCTGAGAGCGAAGCGCTCTAATGGGGTAATATGGTACTATGAGGTCCCTAAGATAAGATGGGACCTGATTATTCAAAACCTTATAAGTAAGAAGAAGAATTTTAAATTCTATTCTAGAATTAACAGGAAGCCAATGAAGAGAGGCCAACACGGGTGAGATATGCTCTCTCCTGCTAGTCCCCGTCAGTACTCTAGCTGCAGCATTCTGAACCAACTGAAGGCTTTTTAGGGAACTTTTAGGACAACCTGATAATAATGAATTACAATAGTCCAGCCTAGAGGAAATAAATGCATGAATTAGTTTTTCAGCATCACTCTGAGACAAGACCTTTCTGATTTTAGAGATATTGCATAAATGCAAAAAGGCAGTCCTACATATTTGTTTAATATGCGCTTTGAATGACATATCCTGATCAAAAATGACTCCAAGATTTCTCACAGTATTACTAGAGATCAGGGAAATGCCATCCAGAGTAAAGAGTAAAGTATTTCATTTATATAGCACCAAATCACAACAAAGCTGCCTCAAGGCGCTTCACACAAGTAATGTCTAACCTTACCAACCCCAGAGCAAGCACACAGTGGTAAGGAAAAACTCCCTCTGATGATTTGAGGAAGAAACCTCAAGCAGACCAGACTCAAAGAGGTGACCCTCTGCTTGGGCCATGCTGCCAACACACTTGACAATACAAATATACAAGGAAATTTTGGGAGTCCATGCTGGTGTCCAGGACAGGAGGCGTGCAGAAGAAGAAACCCACTCCCACTTCTGGATGGAGCCACACCTGAAACAGAAAACTAGAGATATTCATCACGAAATGCCCCACGTGCAGTATTATTTTCGATGCAAAGTGCAGTAATATGTACTTGTATGGGTTGGGTATTTGGTTGAAGTCTTATGTGTTTGATGTAAACTGGGATATACAATGAAAAAAATTGGAGATTAGCATAATATTTATTTATAGGATGTCAAAAACAGTGACCTTAAAAAGTTGGTCACGGTTGCCAGCCTTCAAAACAAATGCAACCAAATGCTGGTGACCTTGACCTTGAAATGGAGGTCAAGGTCACCAGCCTTCAAACCCATGCGAAGTACTCCTCCAAGGCATGTACCCACCAAGTATGAAGTTTCTATGAGCAAAAGATGCTGAGCTACTTTGTGGCAAAGGATTTGACAGTTGTGATCACTGGTGACCTTCAAAAGTAGGTCAAGGTCACTGGCCTTCGAACCCATGTGAAGTACTCCTCCAAGGCATGTACCCACCAAATATTACGTTTCTGCATGCAACAGGTGCCGAGCTACGTTACGGTGAAGGATTTGACAGTTGTGACTAGAGGTGGGCGATACCAGGAATTTTGGTATTGATCTGATACCAAGTAAATACAGGCCCAGTATCGCCAATATTGATACCGACACCTTTTCATATTTAAGCTTCATAGAGCCAAAGGATCCAAAAGACCTAGGATAGAATTTCGCCAAACATTGTATGTGACAACAAAATACTTTATTATCACAATCAACATTTTTGTTTAAAAAAAAAATCACTAAACACAACTTAAAACAAAATCTCCTGAGGTAGAGGGCTGACAAACCACAATACAACAAAATTAACACACCACAACAAAATTGTGTGGTGCCGCTGAGTCACATGACGGTGCAACAACATAAGACCAGAGGGGGGAGGGTGCGCTGCTCCATGTTGTGTGACAGTGCAGCGCTGCTCCCACAGACAGAGAGTAGACTTTGATGAATCTGCATGCGCAGCAGTCAGTGCGTGCGGGAGAGAAAAAAGCTTGAGTATTGATCTTTTTACTCGAGGATCGTTCAATATCAATACCAGCGTTGGTATCGATATTAGGATCGATCCGCCCACCTCTAGTTGTGACTGCTGGTGACCTTCAAAAGTAGGTCAAGGTAACTGGCCTTCGAAGCCATGCGAAGTACTCCTCCAAGGCATGTACCCACCAAATATTAAGTTTCTGCGAGCAATAGGTGCGAAGCTACGTTGTGGCGGACAACCCGGATGCTACAATATATGCCTCGCGGGGCATAAAAAACAAACAGAATCAGGCAGCAGAACAAGTGCAATATTTGTTTTTGTGCAATATCCATAGATTTGTATATGTTTTCTCTTTTTTTATATGCAATCTTTTTTGATACTACACTTAAATATTTTTTCTTTTTTTATTTGTGCTCTTGACATACCTTTCATTTGGTTGTTGTTTTTATTTTCTCCTCCAGATGTTTAACGTCTGTGCGTGGTTTACTCAGGTTTACTGAAAGACTTGCACCTTAACTGTCATTGTACTTTGTTGCAATGGCAATGAAGTATCTGTTCATGATTAAATAGAAATTGATGGTTTTGTCTCGAGCTTTCTTCTGTCCCCTAGCTGATTGCTATCACTGCCTGGAACAATGAGATTTACCAATCTGACCAGAAACTGTACATTAAATTGACTTTATTAACGAGTCTGACCCCTTTGAAAAGTAACCGAATTACATATGTACTGAGTTTGGAGATGTTTTCACCGGCATTAAATGGCCACTAGAGGGCGCTGGTTGGGCGGGTAGGATCTAGCACGCATGCGCACTGCTCTCCTTTGGACAACGTCCGGTGTTCGCGCGGTCTCCATTTTGTGTTCGTTTTCAAGGAAACTGCGTCACTTTATAAACTCACAAACGGTTCGTTAAAGGCTGAGTAAATATTTTGGACTGTACAATGGCTGACCCTTCGGTAGATGTGGAGGTTCCTGAGGGCGGAGAGGTTCGCAAAATGTCGGAGCTGAGAGTGATCGATCTGAAGGCCGAGCTGAAGAAACGAAACCTGGACACGGCGGGCGTTAAGAGCGTGCTGGTGGAGCGGCTGAAAAAGGTCCCCTGCCCGTCAAGATATCCACAGAAACGCTAGCTACATGCACCGAATAGACTTCCTTAATTATGTTTGGCTTGTGTTTTCTGCAGCGTCTTTTACGCTGGGTATAAAGTTAGCATCATGTGCTCTGAGGCCTGTTGAGCTAATGCTAACTGCTAATATATTGCACGCCTTGGCGGCAGTCATCGAGTCGTTTCGGTTGTTTTCCCAATGCCTGTCTTACTTTGTGTTTTCCGTTTTATTTATTATAATCTCCTTGTTTAAACAGGCAATCGAGGAAGAGGGTGGAAATCCTGAAGAGATCGTCATCAATCAGGAGGCCACTCCAAAGAAAGCTACGCCGAAACGGGCTGCTAAAGGTACTCACAGGATCAATAAAACTAGAGCAGCACCCACTGGAACGGTCGGCCCTGATTAACCACCCTGTAAGTCTGATGAGGAAATTTGGCAAACTTTCTTGGGCTTTTTTCCCCTCAAATATCAGACAGATTTTTTTTTTTTTTTAAATTTGTAAAATCTTCTGATCGGCTCCTAATGAAAATTCTTTAAATATATAAAGGGGATGTGTTGGGACTTCATTGGTTTCCAAGCATCAGAGTTAGAGTGATTAATTAGAGCTGACCCACTGGAACATATGCACAGAATACAGAGAGTTGACAGAGCTCACCCTGCATTGTTGCAGTCGGCGTGACGTAATTTCTAGACGCCACCTTTGGGTACAAAAGTGGTCCACAAAGTTCATTGTTTTGTTTTTTTTGTTGTTTTTTTTCCCTTTTTGATAATGTATCATTATGAAGAGAATTTGCCACCTGAGGCATGGAATCAATACAGAAAGGAGCTAGAGTTGGCAGGAATCCGAAAATGCCCGTATAAGATTATTGATCCGAAACAATGGCCAGAGATTGATTACAAAGACATCTACACATACTTCATCAAGAGTCCTCGTGAGTATTCTTTTATCAGTTAAGCCCCAATCACACGGCACTAACAAAGGACACCGAAGCCAAAACGAAACAAGAAATCTGGACTTGCATTGACTTTCAGAGACATCGTTTTTAACCATCATCCAGCTTTGTTTCTGTAGCTGGGGCTTTGTCAGAATCTTCAAACAGTTAAAAATGTGAGGAGGTGGATCGGGAGGTCTGGGCGGCTTTGCTTGAGCTGCTGCCCCCGCGACCCGATTCCGGATAAAGCGGAAGAAAATGGATGGATGGATGAAAAATGTGAACGGATCCTGACGACAACCTCAATTCATAAATATTAACGCAAAAAGTACTTACCAAATGGGCAGAAAACACATAGCAGTGACCAGACTTGGGACTTGTTTCTTTTTATTGATACTCCCTATTGGTGTTTACAATGGCCCTGTTGATTGCAGCGAGCCATTTCCCATGCCTGCATTTCTCAGATGGTATAATATAGAACTGCCATTCGGGATAAGTCTTTTTGTTCACTGTACAACCCGGAACACAACAACTTTTGGGCATTTTCGTGCTGCTTTCGATGTTACTGAAGTCACTTGATTCCTCCAAACAAAGACGGCGGCTCGCTTGAGGCTAGGAATTTTCCGGGTCTCTGACTGTGGGAATTGCATTCTGGGATTGTTGGTGCCATGTTAATGCTTACCAAAAGGAACAGCATGTTTTTACCTTGTTAGTTAATATACCAAAAAGGAATCTTTGAGTTCAATGGTACGAATATTTCATGAGGTGAAAGATGGAACGTTTCATTCAATGTGGTGAAGCAGAGTTGAATGGAACATTCCATCTTTCACCGAATTAAATATTTGTTCCATTGAAAGAATGTAAAAACATTTGTTTTATATAACTGCTAAAGTAGATCCTTGTTATTTGGTATAATTTGTATATGCCGCGGACATGAAAGAGCGAAGCTCTTTGATCAACCATCGGTTTGTGGGTTTTTATGACAATGCTGTCCGGTTTGCGGCTTTTTCTCCACTGGGGCTGAATTTTTGTGCCATTTCCAGTTTGAGCCTCTGTCTAACATAGAGTGAGCTTTGCACTGCTGTTCAGCAGAAAAGGGACTTGCATTTTGGTGTTCATCATTGCTGCTTTGACATCAATCCAACACAAACTTTAAATATGAGTCCAAAATTGTTCTCAGTCAACTTGGAAAAGCGGTTAGATAGTTCAAAAATAATTCTGGCAGGGGTGAGAATTTTCCACGGATCCGTGGATTTGAGTTTTTCTGGGTTTCTGGGCCATTTCTGAGATGAGTTTTGGTCTGTTGAGCTGCGTCTGTAACATGGCCAAGAGAGAGGACGAAGACTGCATTAAAGACATCGATAGTGGTGTAAAAAATGGGATAAGTGGACATGTTTAGACTGGGAGATGGATGTGGACAAAGGCAAGACTCTGTGAATTCGTCTGAGAGACTCCTTCATGTTTTGATAGTTTTTACAGTGTGTATGCAGATCACATTTTGATAATGGAACAAATACATTTGGCAGAAAAAAAATTTCACAGGAAACTTTGACCCTGGCATTAATGAGGCGCACGTCCTGATTCAGGATTCCCGTATGTGTTCGGCACCTTCTGATTTAACTAATCTGTTACATATGGCTCACATCTTATAAATGTGTCAAGAGGAAAATGTATAGCTTACCTTTGATTTGGAGGTGATGATTGTCGAAAGAAAAGCTTGTTGGGAGTAAAATTATTCCATAATAAAGCATAATGCAGAGACGGAGAACTTTTAAACTGTCACGCATGACACGCAGTGAGACAGCTGCAGAAATCAGGCTTTAAGTTAATTAAATAAATCACCATAAATTGTAAATTTGATAGCTTAAAGTGGATATGACACTTAAAGACAACATAGTCTTATTACATGTAACAAAGGTTATCTAATTCGGTAAACCTAAGCGTTTTGGGAAAGGACGCGGTTCTCCCGCTATGTATAACATTTGAACGTCCCGCCACTGAAAAATGTGCACGCCCCGTGACCAGTTTCCCGGTGAGCACCAAGCCTGGAATACGTCACTACGTGTAGACTGCATCGGCTTGCGCGCCTGTCACCTGTTGTTTACACTTTTTTTAGCGGCAGAAACTTTGATTAAACACAGCTCTCAGGGACTTGTTTGTCAATATGCCTGACCAGTGTGTCACAGCATATTGCACAAACACAAGGGCGTAGTTTTAGCCTTTTCAAGTCCAGGCAGATTGATCGAAAGCTGCAGTGTTGTGCAATGTCCGGCTGCTGCTCGTGTAACCGGGTGTCCCCTGCGTTGTGTTCTATTGAGTAGTGCGGGAAGGATGACAGAAGCTGGATGTGGTCTGACTGTCTTTACTCTCGCCCAGTCCAAACTGCACTGGGTCTGTTTGGACATAAAAAAAAAAACTGCAGTGAGCACAGGGATCCAAGACACTTCTCTTCATAAAAGAGCACAACTCTCACACAGTCCAAGCTGCACTGAGTACCTGAATAAACCAAATATGTAAAATTATGTAAAATAAAAACAGTCATTCACATTTATGTACAACCATAACAGTAAATAGAACAGAAAATTTAAGACAAAACAATTGTCAAACTCATACCTGTTTGGACATAAAAAAAAACTGCAGTGAGCACAGTGGTCCAAGACACTTCTCTTCATAAAAGAGCACAACTAAGAAAATAAAACAGTAAAATAAAATTAGTACAGGCCACGTTTGCAGTGTGTGGTGCAAGTAAGTTTACATTGACTCTACAGCAAAGCACCCCTCAGCTAGCTTAAACCATGTGCCAGCTAA
The DNA here is from genome assembly GCF_902500255.1 of Thalassophryne amazonica. NCBI lineage: Eukaryota > Metazoa > Chordata > Actinopteri > Batrachoidiformes > Batrachoididae > Thalassophryne > Thalassophryne amazonica. The sequence continues at coordinate 34,388,137 of NC_047112.1, read as the reverse complement.
AGCATTACACTTGGCCCAAAAACTTACATTTAACATTTCACACACACACAAAAGACACCTCTGCACCATTAAAGTTGGAAATAAATCGTGGACAGAACGTGAATTTACAGAAAAAGTGCTCAATATGAGGAGCCAGTTTCATACGTCTTACCTCTCACACAGTCCAAGCTGCACTGAGTCTGCCCCTGCCCGTGCACCAGCTGCGTGCTGTGTGAGGTGTGTTCAAAGACTTATGGACTTCTCACTCTTCAATGCCAAACAGGTATATATACATATAATATGAACTTATTGTAACAAAAATGAGTAATTTGAGTTAATTTGGCGGAATTCGACCCGGATATTATTACCCTGTTACATTCGCTCCGCTCGCACATCCGCATTTGCTCCCGACAGCAGACACTTTCCTCTACCTCCTCCATGTTCTCACTGCTCACAGGAACACATAAAATGTCACCCCCAAATAATATGTTCACAATAATCTTGAAATGGTAAGGAACTTCTAAAAATATCAGTGCAATACGTAGTAAACACGGCGGCGCCATGTTCACTGTTGTTTTTGGCGATCTTTTTCGAAACTTTCTCCGTTTATTTCCTATTCTTTCGTGAAAATAACATAACTAAACACAGATGAATGCAATGCCAGGCACTCAAACGGCAAAAACCCAACGGTAATGACGGTGGTCCGCAAGTAATAGCTACACTATCGTGGCTCCAGAACAATAAGGCAGTAAACAGACGCTAGAATCAAAAATGCTATAATTAGAGTGTTATAAACAGCAGCAACAAAAATTAAAGCCTCCCTTACCATTCCATATTCTGCAGCCTTTCAAAATCCATCGGAATTGGCACGTCTCTTGCCTTTGCTTCGGCTCCGCCATAAACACAGTCGGCACTATTTTCGCTGCCATGAATGCTCCTGGTTTGAATGTTCGTCCGAAAGATACGGCTCCAATCTGTAGGGTCTAATCACTGCTGCGACATCCTCAGGTTCCGAGTCAGAAATAATCCACACTTGAAGAGGAGTCAGAAAAGTTCTCGATCTTGTCACTGTCCATGCTGAGGTCTATCTGTTCCTGTTGTCAATCAAACAAAGACGGGACTCTACATGTTGTGATGTCACGGCATCACGTGAGCGCTGATGGAACGCTGCCAACACGTTTTCCAAGAAACTCTTTTGAGAAACTGTACAAACTTTATTTCTCAGTGATAATAATTAAAACCACTTTCAACTTACTATGCTGTATGTGTATTTTGATATTTATATCATTTTTACCTAATTTTTTAGGTGTCATATCCACTTTAACTATTTTTATATTTATTTTGATAGCACCTGTACCTGGATCTGTTGCTGTATGTGGTTAAATGATTTTTTTAAAAATGTTGAAAACATTAAAGGTTCATTCAGTAGGGATGTGAATCGTACAACTCACGATTCAATTCGATTCTGATTCTTGGGGTGACGATTCGATTCAGAATCGATTTTTGATTCAAAGAGCTCTGACAAATAGTTATATTACTTAAAAAATGTTTGTTTAAGAAAATCCAGCTTTAGAAGGCTAATCAATTGATTCTAAAGATGTAAATTGACTTATCTGCTTTGCTCGTTCAGAGTTGGCTGGCAGTTTAGCGAAGCGCTGGTCAGTAGTTGGCAGAGACCGCTGCTTCGCTTCTTTTAGCTCTGGGTGATGGCGTAGCATGTGGGCTTGCGAATTTGAAGTTCTTCCAAAGTACTTGACTTTCATTTTGCAGATTTTGCACACTGCACAAGTCATGTCAGGCTCCTTCTTACGCAGCAAATAATAAAATCCAAAATGTACCCAAACATTTGCCTTCAGCAAAGATGGCGCTGGCTGAATTAGCTCTTCGTCTGCCATGCTAAGCTAATGTTTGAAGCACACCGGACCCTCCCCTCGCGGGGACGCTGTAGTATGGAGGCCGTTGCCTGACAAACAGTACACGCAGCGAACAAGCAAGAAAATGTTTAAAAAATGCTTTTTAAAAATCGATTCTTGGACATTTTTGGATCGATTCAGAATCTTAATAAATAATAATCACGATTCGGACGTGAATCGATTTTTTTTTTCCGGCGCCCCTATCATTCAGTAGTTCAGCATAGTAGTTCAGAACCCAAAATGGTCCCATGTTCTGAGTTGATGCCACTCTCTCGAATCAAGGCACTCTAGCTTCACTCTCTTTCACATGAAATCAGCAACTGTACAAATTGTTTGCTGTTTCGAAATGATCCCATAATCATTTGTAGAAAGTTTTTATTTATTTATTTATTCAGATTTCATTTTTAAAAGGGCAGGTTTGACAAATCAGTTCAGGCAGCTCATGTTAAAACATTTGTTTTTATATTTAGATTTAATTTATTCTGTTAAAAGATATGCAATTCCACTTAAAATGTTGGAAAAGCAAAACTGTCAATAGACAGAAAAACTAAGCTGGTGTGTGTAAATTTACATTCAGTCAGTGTCACGGTGTTAAATTGTGAAACCCAGGCCTCTTCCTCACTGGATTAAAAGGTACTGTGTGTCATTTTTGAAGCTAAGAGTAAATGCTATATCCATGATGAAATATTGTTTTTAACCTTTTCAGCATTATTCACAACATTTTCATGATAATATATTTTATTAACTTAGACTTTGACAGAAACATGCAGAAAAGTTTGGTGATAAATATTGCAACATAAGTCTTTTTTGTCACTTATTCTTCTTTTCAATAAATCTCAACCCACTCAGAATTGGTAACATAGGGCTGCCAGTAACATTTTAGAGGTATAAAACCCTATAGCTCATCAAAAAGCGCCACGTTAAATAACACATCAGCCAGGGAATGACAATTTACCCAGACTGACTTCAAATATGAGTAAATTAAAGGGGAACAGAAATGCCCACAGATTACTTATAGCATGAATAAGCACAAAAAGTGAGCCTCGTTCTGAAATTCCCTACCAGAGGCACCAACAAAGAGGTTATATATGAGATCTAGAATCTGCACTCCCAACGCTGCCCACTCAACGCGAATGTCCTTTCATGGACAGCGACATGACACCACCATACCATGAAAAATATTGACAAACTTCCCAGATGTTAATGGATTTTTAATGGGGATTCGCCACTGAACACACTCAGAAAAACACTTGCAAAATACGTGTTAAAATGCCATTGCCTTAAAATGCCAATACCTTCTGGCAAATTGTAATTCTAGTTTTGAGATCCACACAATAAATGTTCTAAAAATTTAAAATAATTTCTTCCAAGTCTTGAACTTGTGCAGGCCCTGGTGTACTTGATACAAGCAAAATAACTCAGAAGCTGTTTGTTACAAAAGCCAAGCAATATTGTTGATCATGCTTAAGCAAAATAAAAATTGAAGTAATAATGGTTGTTTTTTAATGCTTTCAAAATAGGTATCGGATCAGTACCGGCAAGACTAATCATTTAAAATATCACATCAGAAGCCAAAAAAAATCTGGATTGGGACATCCCTAGACATAAGTAGTCGGGATGCAAACTGACATGGTGTGATTTAGGAATTTATTATGGGACAATAATTTCTAAGCATACATTTTACATGTAATTATTAATGAAGTCACTGTTTTGTACCACAAAGGTTTTAATATCTTATCTCACAGGGATAAGCTCCCGCTGTAGCGCACACGCATCCTTGCCCACCGCACAGATGGCAGTGGACTCAAACAATTTCTGAATTGTTTGAGTTTCTGAGGAACATAAAACACTATGATCAATTTAAAGTTCAAATATTTTGTTTAGAAAGTCATTCACATGGTAAATTGAGGATGGTAAAATGCATTTCTTTGACTTAGCGGGGGTGATGGTCTAGTGGTTACGTATTGGGCTTGAGATCAGAGGATCCTCACTTCAAATCCCAGCCTGACCGGAGGCTGGGATTTGAAGGGCACTTGGGCAAGGTGCTTAATCCCCTAGTTGCTCCCAGTGTGTAGTGGGTACCTTGTATGGCAGAACTCTCACATTGGGGTGAATGTGAGGCATTATTTGTGAAGCGCTTTGCGCATCTGATGCAGATGGAAAAGCGTTATATAAGTGCAGTCCATTTACCATTTACTTTCTGTCAGAGCAACAGGGCATATTATATAAAAAGGAAAAGGACTTTTTCATCAGGCTTTTGTAGCATCCCAATCACAACATGAACTTTTTTTTGTTGATAAACCAGACTTTAGACTATTATCACATCTATTTGTGTGTGTGTGTGTGTGTGTGTGTGTGTGTGTGTGTGTGTGTGTGTGTGTGTGTGTGTGTGTGTGTGTGTGTGTGTGTGTGAGAGAGAGACTGTGTGAGAGAGAGAGAAGATTATGTGGTGAATATATGGAACTGTTGCAAACTGTAAAAGTGCTTTGCATTTACGGAAAACACCAGATGAAGAATGTCTAAACAAATCTATTTTTGTAGATACCAAACAAGGGTCTGATGAACCAGAGGACAGCACTATGGAGGAGGATTCCCATGATGGGCATGTGAGTTTGTTGGAAGATAAACTTGGTTGCACACACAAATATTGTTTTGACAGATTTGAGGCCGTTGATGTCCTGTTTTAAAGCACTGGGTATTACTTGTTAAAAATGTCCAAAGTGAACAAGAACATTGTTGTTGTCGTCTTATTCACAATCAGGATGAGCTTCTGGATGATCAGGAGAACATGCAAGACATGGATATCCTTGAAATGAATATTCTGGATGATACAGAGAATGACAATGGGATACATGCTGGAAATGATGAAGCGGAAGATCTTGATGAATACGAGGGTGTGATGGATGAAGATAATCGGTCAGAAAATGAATCAAGAGGACCTGAGGTGAGCCAAAATTTAATTGGTTTGACTGACCTTGAAAAAAATTCTATTTCAGTGATGATGAAAGAGAAGCCAGTAATCTGAACAAATTGTTTTTCACTTGGAAAATGTTCATAATGCAACAAGATTTCACTGTTGGGAGTAGTTTTCTGCTTTGGATATGGCTGGCCTCAATATGGGGTTTCCACTGTACATTAGCTGGTTCTGGTAATGCAACTTTGCAGTAGCAGAAACACAAGGCAGACACAACATAAACATGTATCATACAGCTGGCTTTAGTCATTGGTCCTTGTGGTCAACTCTGCTGTTGACAGACAGCAAGTCTGTTTTTAAAGGGATTAATTTTAAAGGCATTAATTTCAATGCTGTGAAGTTGGTGTGAGTTGAGGGAATGCAGCTGTGTGTTCAAAGCTGCAAAAAACTTTAACACAACCTAAAAAAAAAAAAAAAAAAAAAAAAACGGCCTCCTGCTCATCCAGAGACAATATACTGCGTTCTCAGTGCACTTCTGTATCCAAAAATGGAAATTGTCTCTCATAAACACCAGGAGTTATAAATGCAATTACAAGTATTCCTGTCTTTGTCCGAATAATCTGCCTGGCAGTGGGTGGGATTAATGTACAGATGAGGACAAAGTTATTTGCCCCCTATGAAATTTAATGTTTTCTGAAACACTAGGGAATGACTTAGCCAAGTCAGAAATTGCAGTTTCAAAGATGATGATCATGGGAGCTCTGCACAGGAATGGACTGAGCGATTGCGGACCAAGAAAAACACTTTTACAGAAGAGACACCGTCATGTCAGAGTGAAGTATGCTAAGGACAACCTGGAGAAAAATTATGCATACTGGAAGCGTGTGCTTTGGGCAGATGACACAAAACGTGAGCTCTTTGGCCTTAGAGATTGGTTCTATTTGGAGAAAGAAATGAGAGAAGGTGGAAGTATTATGCTGCGAGGATGCACTGAAGCAGGGGTGGCCAAGTTCGGTCCTCGAGAGCCACCTTCCTGACACTCTTAGTTGTCTCCCTGCTCCAACACACCTGAATCCAATGAAAGGCTTGTTAGCAGAGTTTTAATGAGCCTTCCATTGGATTCAGGTGTGTTGGAGCAGGGAGACAACTAAGAGTGTCAGGAAGGTGGCTCTCGAGGACTGAACTTGGCCACCCCTGCTTCAGTGCATCTGAAACTTTGAATCTCCTCAAGGTAGAAAAAAAATCATGAAGAAAAGAGGATATGTGAAGATTTTTGAAAGAAAGCCTCGAGCAGTCAGCAGCAAAATTGGGTTGTCGATGTGTCTTCCAACATGACGATTTAATACATACATCACTCCTGGTAAAGAACTCCCTCCAGAAGACCAAAGTGAACTTTGACTGGCCTTCACAAAGTCCTGACTTGAACCCCATTGAAAAATCTGTGGGGTGAACTGGAGACCAAGGTCCATGCCAGAAGACCATCAAATCTTGAGAAGCTTGAGAGATTTTGGAATGGGCTGGGACATGTCTGAGACTAGTTAAAAACTATAACAAATGACTACAGGCTGTTCTCCAGCAAAAAAAACAAACAAACATGCAATTGACGATAAGCATTCAGGGCAGTGGGGGCTGATAATTTCGGCCCTGGGAGTTTTTGGTTTTGTGAAATGATTTTTTTTTCTGTTTAAAGTAAAATAATGTAAGCATCCAAGATCAAACTAGGGTGTTTAGAAGTGCTGAACTGAAAATTCATTGCACTTAAAAAAAAAAAAAAAAGAAAGAAAGCACTTGGGTAGGTGATGGTCTAGTGGTTAAGCATTGGGCTTCAGACCAGAGGATTCTTGGTTCAAAACCCAGCCAGACTGGAAAATCACTAAGGACCCTTGGGCAAAGTCCCCAAGTTGCTCCCAGTGTGTAGTGAGCGCCTTGCATGGCAGCACCCTGATATCGGGGTGAATGTGAGGCATTATTGAAAAGCACTTTGAGTGTCTGATGCAGATGGAACAGTGCTATATAAATGCAGTCCATTTACCATTTACTTGGAAATTTTTTGAAGGAAATGTTGAATAATTATCTGTATTAATCTCAAAAGGGTTGTATATAAATTAGTATTGTTACACAAAATGTAGATATCTTCATCTTTTTGAAAAAGGATTGTTATAAACCTAAATCAGGTTTACTCCACTTCTTTCTTTAACTGATTTTGACAAATGTTCTTAATTCACTGATACTGTTCATATTGCAATTTAATACAACAATTAAGTATTTTATTTAAAAATATTATGTAAAACATAAGACAACATGTGGAGTGTCTTACCAAGGGAATGCATAAAAACTGAAAGTTCAGTTTTTAAATGAAATGTGAATGTAATTTTTATGCTTCAACAGGATGAGTGTGAAATGGTAGACAAAGATGATTTGACATGCTCATCCGTGTGTGTGGGGCCTCTTATTCCATTGTAACTTGTTAAATTAATTCTTCTCTCTTTGTCTCAGGATCAAGATGCGGAGGAAGTAAACAAAGAAACAGGTACTGTAGAAAATGGATTCCAAAGTTTGGAGCAGTATTTTTTTTTTTTTTTTTTTTCGTGTTGGGCTTGTAAAGAAACCTAAGTATATAAGTTTCAGACTGGGAGAGACTGGAAGCCCAAAGGGAATTGCTGGCTTTGTGTTGAAATTTGGTTAACCACAATTAAGCATTTCAGCATTAAATATTGGTCAAGTTACCAAGTTTTTTTTTTTATATATATATATATATATATATATATTTATGTGTTTAAAAAAAAAAAGAAAAAAGATAGTTAACAAATTGATGCACATCGACAGCAATTCCATGTCGAGGTCAGGGAGTTTCAGATATTGCAGGTGAATGCAATCTTTCTAGGTTGCCACACGAAGACCAAGGCTAAGAAGATTCATCAAGACTCCTCTTCTGGGTCCACTCTTTAACGGCTGACTTGATTGATTGAAGTTCTTGTCAATACTAATGGACCGTTGTTAATACAAACGGACACTGGCAGAATCAAATGCTGAAAGAAGTTGAACATCTGTGGGCTGCTTCCTGCTGAGCCTGTGGCTCTCTTCAGCACCGAAGTGTTTGTGTTGGATCAGGTGAACGATGCCAAGCGATTCCGCTTGAGAAAGTAGACAGTTTGTCCCTCTGTGCTTGGTTGTCCCTTAGCTTTTGGGTTCTCTTCCAGTCTCTCATTAGGGGTCTGCTTCCTCCTTACAATGCATAGCTCTAAGAACACAGGCAGCACAGGGGTCATGACGTTCCTAATCCAGGCCTTGCCAGTTCCTCGTTAACCATTGCTGTGTTTCAGAAGTGATTAAACTATGTGCCATTCTATTCCTGTTAAATCCGTAGAAAATGACAAAGTAGCTGGGTCTTGTTTATCTGAGCCGCATAAAGAAGATCACCAGAGCCAGGAGACGAGCCCTGAAGAACAACAAGCTGCCACTCCTGGAGGAGAAGACAGTGGTGCCAAACCGGACCAGGCCGCTTCAGGAGATATGGAGGCTGACACCAAAGAGGTTGAGGACTCGGAAAATGCCCCAGAAGAGACAATTGACACTGAAAACAAAAGCTTACAGGCTGTTAGTGAAAAAGAACAGGGTGAAACTGTTGATTCAGAAATGGGGTCTAAGGGTGAGGAGGATGAGAAGACAGAAGAGAAAGCTGCTGCCGATTCAACTGCGACAGTGAAAGATTCCTCTTCTGTTGAGGGCGATGGTCAAATCAAGAGGTTTGTTGCTTTCTGTCTACTAGAACCCAAATGGCTATCTTTGTGCTACCAAAAATTGGATGCTCTTTTGGAGGTAAAAATGATGTGTGTTTTTCTGTTTCCATTTGTCATTCCGTGCACTCAGATTTTCCACTTAGTAGCTCATTGAGTAATTATGGGTACTGTCATTGGGTATAATTCCATTTATGCATTAAATCACTGCAATATGAGGCACATGTTGATCATTGTCAACTTTCATAACGCCATGAACGCGTAAGTATGTAGTTTGTAAAGCCCTGCTTGTCTATCCCATGTGTTTATGGCTTGTTTTCTTTGCCTTTAGCTCTGAGGAAAAAGATAAGACTGAGTCAAAAGATGAAAAAGGTAAGTATCTGAAAAGGTTTCAAGTCTATTGTGGACCTTCCAAATTTTCTGATGACCACACTTGTTTCCTGTAATTAACAGCTGGAAGTGGTGCTGCAGCGAGCAGTAGCAATAATCTCTGGGTCAGTGGTCTTTCTTCCACAACAAGAGCGACTGATCTAAAGACCCTATTCAGCAAATACGGCAAGGTAAGGCATTGGCAGGCTGGCTCACACTATGCTTAACTGGATACAGAGCCTGCCTGTTGCATCGGGTGTATAAACAAGTACTGGGGGACTTTTTTTTTTTTTTTAAGCCGACACTATGATAATTGAAATTCTGTACTATTAGTTTACACTCATGGTGCCTAATCCTTCTTTTGACATCACAGTGACTGATCTGCCTGATCTACCCAACTTTAACAAGAAAATAACTCAAGAACCAGTATAAAACGTTGTCAAATACTGTACTCGCATGTTGGATTCCTCTGGACGTTACGCACAAAATTCTGCCTGATGAGAGAGTGAGCTATTGCATGAGCATGGCTAATGTTGCGTTCGTTGGAACGCCCATTTCAAGAAAATGTCTAATTTCATCACAAATAAAAATATAATGCAATGCTAAAATACCCCCAGCCGTATGAGCATGTAATCAATAAAACTGTGTTGAAAGAATGTGACCTTTTGACCCCTTAGAATAGGTCAAGGTTAAACATCTTTGAACTTGTTCAAGGTCTGTGTCCCAAGAACGCTCCCTGTGAATTTGAAGACCGTGGCAGTAATGGGAATGGAGTTATGCTTAGCACGGATAGACAGATGGGCACAAAGTCTGCGCAATACCCGATAGCCATATTTTGACTTTGGGCAAAAATAAATCACAAACTAGGACTGCAAGTAGTCAAATACGAGCCCTCGTTCCACACGGCCGCCTACCCAGGCCAGCGTGACTAGATGTGGGTATGTGCGTACAGGGGCCGACCTTCATCACACAGTTCAACTTTCAAGCACATCAGACAATGTATGTAGGAGTTATGAAAAGTTGATGATTCATCCACTAAGGGGTGCTCAGAGCACAAAGAGAGGGGCCAGGTGTGTTCAGGGGCCAACCCTCATCACACGTGAAATTTCAAGTCAATTTTGCTGCATGTGTTTAAAAATAAACTGGATCTGCTGGGGATTAATTACAATCCTGCACTTGAGGTCCATAGTTATATTATTCATTATCCTATCACTTTCCTCAAAAAAATTAACTTTCAAACCTGGAGGAAGAAAAACATTCAATTAATTTCCTTTATCCACATCATTATTAGTAACCATGCATTTCCTAGTTGTACTCATGTTGGTTATTCTCTTAACAGAGTGCCACATCTTACTGAAGTTCATTGACTTAAAATTATGTTCTAAAATCTCCTTGTGGTGCCTTCTGGCATGTAGGTTTTGCAGTTGTGTGTGGATCTCCTGATATAGAAACAGCAAAGGGGTGGGTGTGTGTTTTCTGTCTGTCCGGAATAGGCTCTAAAACTACAAAAGGTGAACTCCCCAAAGTTACATATCTGAACCACCATGACATGGGCTACAACCTGGTACTATTTTCAAACAAAAAAATTAATATTAAGACAACAATATTAACAATAATCTGATACATACAGTTGACCTACATGTACCTCAGTGGCAGTGGTACTCCAGCACAAATCTCTCAGCTTTAATAGCTGGCCGCTGGCCCTATGCATATATGCAGGAGCTCAGTAGCCTGCCTACTGCTATAAACAGAGCCCAGACTCCTGGGCTATCTGCTGCTGGCTAGCACACATAGCGTGGGTCTGCATGCCAACTTGGTTGTATAACCAAGCAGATTCAAATATCCCCCTTGATATGAATGCATCCTTTCTCTACACATGCTGCACGTGGGTGCTACAAACCTGTTTGACTCTCCTTGAAAAGATTTGAACAACTCTACAAACTTTTTAGTGTTTTCAGACCTGTTTATAGCAAAAACAAATGAGTATTATCATTTACTGACTAATCATATACTGAACATTTTGATTGTAAGAATATAAATACACAATTCAATACAAAGTAACTTCCTTCCATGTGCTTTGTTGTACCCATACTCCCCTCTACCAGTATTACACCCATGATATTTGACACCATGTGTGAAAGAGTAGATATGCCATCCTACTTAAAAATAGTCAATCATTATGGCAATATGCACCCTCAAATTGAGATTTTTCTGTACCTAATGGCCAATACTGCGTTATGTTTATCAACTTCTAAATAAATACAGGGTAAACTCTTCATAATGCTGTCCCCAGGAACAAGGATTTAGACCTGCAGATAAGGTGCCAGATCAGAGATGTAGATGGGTTCTCTCCATGCCAGGCATTGGTGGCTGAGAAGGGGTGGGGGTGGCTGGGGGAGGGCAATCCACATGAATTTTTATAAAACTTATACACAATCACTATGATATAATACTTATCAGAATACAGCCTATTCCTTCTTGGAATAAAGGTTTTCACTCTTAGCAGAGAGCTTTCAACTACAAGCTGTAAATTAAACTTTAAAAGTTTACTGGATAAAATATCAAGCTTTGTCTTTTCTTGCAATTTGTACATGTATTTCTAAACATTTGCACATTTTCTAAAAATAAAGGTGTTGAGTGTACATGATGTGTATCACTTGCCTAGCGTTGATCATAATATATCAGGCAAACGCATGTTTTCTGTATCACAATGGCACTCTGCAGATCATTTGAAAAAGTGATGTAGTTCTAACTGCTGATGGGGCAGCACTCTTTCAGTCAGCCAGTAAGCGGGCATAGAGCCTGTGTTCTCCAATGGCGTGTTGTATATAGGCTGCTCATTATGATGTAAATATCATAAATTTTGTTATTTATCAACTCTTCACAACCTGCTGTCCTATTATAATAGTGCTCTAACTTTGGGGTTGATCTAATAGTTTTATGTTGTTTCATGGCTCAAACTGTTTATAGTGGTCAAACCTCTTTTTTTTTTTTTTTTTACAGTTGAAAAGATTTTGTTCTCTAAATATACCAATGAATGCATAACTTTAAGAAATATGCAAGGCAACATTTACACCATTTAAAGATGGAATGCCTCAAAGTGTGCAAAAAGAAACCACTACTTTTGCTGATAATGTGGCTGACCTGAATATGGCAGAACCTGCGATCTTCCACAGTTAGTCAGATGCTCCAGAGTTGGTAACCCCAATCAGCTGTATATCCACTTTCCTGACAGAAGGACAAGGAACATTGTCTACCAAGAGGCTCTTCAGAACTATTGGTCAGTAAAAGCTACATTTAAATACATATTCAACATCTCAAATCCAAAATTAACATTTGCTTAAAAGCCATTTTATTTTTGTAGCATTCTTATAAACTAGATTTGCAATGTATCAACAATTATAAAGGTCATAACATCAATTCTGATTGATTATGAGCATAGTTGATCTGCAATATAAAGTCTGAAGAACTTCATTGTTGTTTCTTGCATGCGGACGGGTCCGCGCGTCAGGACGCAGCCGGCGCGGTGCGGCGGCACAGGAAAAACACCTCCGTGTTGATAACCATTTGTAAAATCCAGGCGGCTTTTGATGGCTTTCAGTGGAGTGAGTATATGAGAAATTGTTTAACAGCTGGACATGTTCCAACTTGTCCTTAAGGCTTCCAACAGAGGTGTTTTTCCTGTGGCAGAGCGTCGCGGCGGCTGCGAGCTGACGCTGCAATCCATCCGCACGTCTTTCATTAAAAAAATCTCCTTTAACAGTGGAATATCCGGATAAAATGCTGAAACCGACTTCTTCTGAATCTTCTGTTCTCTCACGACGTCCTGGATCAATAGAGCCTGAAATGTGGAGGTTTTCAGCTTGAAGCAGGCTGACGACGGCGCCTGGGACCGCTGCGCGACGTCCCGCTCTGTGGGAAGTCCTTAAAGCGACAGTATCACCTCAGAATCTCTCATCAGCCGTTAAAATTTTCACCGAAAACCAGCTTAATTTTTCGAACCATGTCCACTTCGATGTGCCTCACAGGTTTAGAAAAAATTTTGATCAAACAAATCGCCAGTCTCTCAGCAACTTCTCAGACAAAGGAATTCCGACGAGGGGCTGGATGACTCCTCCCACAAGGAGTGCTCACAGGCGAATTACGTCACCGACAGGCGTGGAAAAACTCACGCATGCGCACGAGGGTTCAAGCATGTCTGACGTAAAAACATATGAATGAAATCCATATAGTTTTTGGAAAAAAATAAAAATGACCTATACTTTATTGACAGCCCTTGTGTGTGTGTGTGTGTGTGTGTATCTATATATGTATGTGTGTACACGAGAAGTAGAGAAGTAGTCGGACCTTTTTTTTTCTTTTTTTTTTAATCTGATGGATTTGAATCACGTGTGTTTGCATGTGCAAACCTTGAACCTTCGTGCGCATGCGTGAATTTTTTCACGCCTGGCGATTGCGTCATTTGCTGGCAAGCAGCATTTGTGTGAGGACGTATGTAGTGCTCTCGTCGGATTTTCATTGCAAGGAAAATGACAGAATGACTGGAGCAGCGCTACTGCATCAAATTTTGCCAGAAACTGGGCGACAGCCAGGTGGAAACCATTCGGATCATTCAGACGGCTTTCGGTGACGATCCTATGGGCATCACACAGATTAAGGAACGGTACAACCGGTTTAAAGATGTCCGCACAAAGGTGGAGAGCGCGCTGCGCTCCGGGCTGCCATCAGCATGCTGAAATGACCAGATCATTTCCAAAGTGAATGCTGTAGTGATGCGGGACCGTCGTGTAACTATCCGAGAAATTGTGGAAGAGGTGGACATCAGCACTTTTTCGGCACATTCCATTGTGACAGAAGATTTGTCCATGAAAAGAGTGGCGGTGAAATTCATGCAGAAGCTGCTGACGGCGGCGCAAAACCACCTCCGTGTTGACGTCTCACAGGACATGCCCACCTCTTCTACAATTTCTCCGATAGTCACACGACTGAAAAGTCACTGAAAGCCGTCTGAATCTTCCGACTGGTTTCCACCTGGCTGTCGCCCAGTTTCTGGCAAAATTTGATGCAGTAGTGCTGCTCCAATTGTTCGTCTTTTTCCTTGCAATGAAAATCCGCCGAGCGCACAACACACGACCTCACACAAAGGCTGCTTTCCAGCAAATGACGCAATCGACAGGCGTGAAAATTCACGCATGCGCATGAAGGTTCAAGGTTGGCTCATGCAAGCACACATGATTCAAATCCATCAGGTTTTTGGAGGAAAAAAAGGTCCAATACATTTCTAACAGACCTCGTCTGTGTGTGTGTATGTATGTATGTATGTATAGTGGCCACCCTGATCACAAACAGGTGAGAAATCAAAAGTTTTATAAAATAAAGACAAGCTATGTCATTTCTGTGTAAGTGTATGAACACAATAGTTGGAGGTATATTAGCTGTGATGTATGGAGCACCAGATAAAACTCGTGCCTGGGGTACCAAATTAATCGAGGGTGACCAACTGGGCTGATGTTAATCAGACACATTTCCTTTGTCTCTGCTTCTTGTAGGTTGTTGGTGCAAAGGTGGTAACCAATGCTAAGAGCCCTGGGGCTCGCTGCTATGGCTTTGTCAGCATGTTGACCACCGAGGAGGCCACTAAGTGTATCAGCTCCCTTCACAGGACTGAGCTTCATGGCAGGATGATCTCTGTAGAGCGGGTGAGTGTTGGGGGTTTATTCTAATTTGTGGCCATTGCAGTTAGCCACATGAAAATTCTTGCACATTTTTCCAAACTGAGTGCTGTAGTATAACCAGCAGGAGATCACTGATGTGTGCAGTAAATTTGGTGACACCACACCTGAATTTATTGAATGTTTTTCTGGTGTCTTGTTTTTGCACTTTGTAGACTGCCCTCTATGCTTACATTTCTCTGCTGCCTGCTTGTTCAGATCAATGTTGTTTTTTCCAGCTCAGAGGACGGTTCTTGTGGATAAAAATAAGGTTGTAGCTCTTTGTCTAACTTCCTGAGGTTAGAAACTAGTGTTTAGTTTTCTACAGTGTTTGTCTTAAGATTATTGAGGCGTTTACTGGAGGGGGAGGTTTCTGTCCTCTGTGAGTTTGACAGGTGGACCGTCCTTGTCAAACTCCTCACCTGACATTGTCTCCAGAGCGGGACACACCCAGTGGGACCAAACACTTGACTCTAGAAGCGAAAGCTGCTCAGATCACTTCCCCAGGTTGTAGTGACCCCTGCCAAAAAAAAAACCTTTTTGTCAAGATCAGCTTTGGGATCAGGATTTCCTGCAGTAATTAAACTGAAATCCATAAACTACATAAACTGAAAAAACATACCATGAATGATACCCACGTTTTGCGAGACCTGCGTTCACGTTTTGCGAGACCTGCGTTCACGTTTTGTGAGACTCGCGTTCACGTTTTGTGAGATTTTTTCAGTATTCACGTTTTGCAATTTACAGTTTGCGGATAATTCATGATTTTCAGGTGATTCACATTTTGGGGGTTAACAAGTAGTATTACTTGTACTAATAATAAATGACTAAATGTTTAAGTCAGTATTACAACCCCTGGCAATAATTATGGAATCACCGGCCTCGGAGGATGTTCATTCAGTTGTTTAATTTTGTAGTAAAAAGCAGATCAGACATGACACAAAACTAATTTCAAATGGCAACTTTCTGGCCTTAAGAAACACTATAAGAAATCAGGAAAAATAATTGTGGCAGTCAGTAACGGTTACTTTTTTAGACCAAGCAGAGGGAAAAAAAATATGGACTCACTCAATTCTGAGGAATAAATTATGGAATCACCCTGTAAACAAAACAAATGAGGAACGAATGGGAGGAAACTGGAACTTTTGTTTGGTGGCGTTCCAATGAGATTTATAAAGATGACTGCCTGAAGAGAACATGTAAATTTCCACAGTCATTGATGATATGGGGCTGCATGTCAGGTAAAGGCACTGGGAAGATGGCTGTCATTACATCATCAATAAATGCACAAGTTTACGTTGATATTTTGGACACTTTCCTTATCCCATCAATTGAAAGGATGTTTGGGGATGATGAAATCATTTTTCAAGATGATAATGCATCTTGCCATAGAGCAAAAACTGTGAAAACATTCCTTGCTAAAAGACACATAGGGTCAATGTCATGGCCTGCAAATAGTCCGGATCTTAATCCAGTTGAAAATCTTTGGTGGAAGTTGAAGAAAATGGTCCATGACAAGGCTCCAATCTACAAAGCTGATCTGGCAACAGCAATCAGAGAAAGTTGGAGCCACATTGATGAAGAGTACTGTTTGTCACTCATTAAGTCCATGCCTCAGAGACTGCAAGCTGTTATAAAAGCCAGAGGTGGTGCAACAAAATACTAGTGATGTGTTGGAGCGTTCTTCTGTTTTTCATGATTCCATAATTTATTCCTCACTCCTTTTTAGATGCAGACTAACGAGCAGATCTGATTTGATGCAGGTGTTAGTTTTGGGGATGAAAATTTACAGGGTGATTCCATAATTGTTTCCTCAGAATTGAGTGATTCCATATATTTTTTCCCTCTGCTTGGTCTAAAAAAGTAACCGTTACTGACTGCCACAATTTTTTTTTCTTGATTTCTTATAGTGTTTCTTTAAAGCCAGAAAGTTGCCATTTGAAATGACTTTAGTTTTGTGTCATGTCTGTGATCTGCTTTTTTCTACAAAATTAAACAACTCAATGAACATCCTCCGAGGCCGGTGATTCCATAATTTTTGCCAGGGGTTGTACTCTTGAGCGACGTTTTACTACAGCTCTGCACTAAGTTTATATTGAGGAGCCAAAGTAGGTAGATTATTTTGACTTGTTCATTTTAAATGTAGCTCACAAGCCAAAAAAGTGCTGGCAGTGTTTAGAGTAAACGAATAAACATGCTGATGGAACAGCATTCATCATTACATACGTTTGAAAGCAGTGGTGTGGTGGATGCAGGCATCTGAAACAAAACATGCCGTTTTATTTATTTATATATATATACATACACACACACACACACACTTGGGGAATAACGGAATACATGTAACAGCATTACGTAATTAGAACACAAAAAAAAGGTAACTATTCCGCTACAGTTACAGAAAAAAAGACATTCAGATTACAGGAATATTTAGTAAAAAGGGGGATTACTTTGCAGGATTACAATTTTAATGCATTTTATGATATATATATATATATATATATATATATATATATATATATATATATATATATATATATATATATATATATATATATATATATATATATTTTTTTTTCTTCTTCTTCTTCTTTGAAACGAAAACATCCCTTCATAAACAGCGGCATGACGTCTCCTAACCGGGCAAAATATTGATGAAGTACCCGGATGTTAATGCATTTTCAATGGAGATCAGCGACTGGACACACTCAGAAAAATGCTCGCAAAATACGTGTTAACATGCCATTTTGACCTGGATGTTGAGCCAGTAAAATTAAATTACATTACATTATGTCAGGAAAGTATTAAACTTACTCAGACACACACACATTCTCAAATATTAGTGTTGAAAGTTACACGGATCTGCGCTGTTCAAGCTGCTGAGCTGAGGCGTCCTGCTGCAGCTGCTGTTCGTTTAAAAAAAAAAAAAATTTAAAATTTTTAAATTTTAATCACTAACGCAAGTATTTTTACTAGACATTGGTCTAGCAGTGGAAAATATCAACTAGACATAAGTGAAGAATTAATGGTCCGTGTCATCGGGCGACACAGGTACGGCAGGAGACATACATATTTTTGAGAGAATTTTTTTCTCTCAAAAATTCTTGAAAGGGTAGTTGTAAAACAGCTAACTGATCATCTGCAGAGGAATGGTCTATTTGAAGAGTTTCAGTCAGGTTTTAGAATTCATCATAGTACAGAAACAGCATTAGTGAAGGTTACAAATGATCTTCTTATGGCCTCAGACAGTGGACTCATCTCTGTGCTTGTTCTGTTAGACCTCAGTGCTGCTTTTGATACTGTTGACCATAAAATTTTATTACAGAGATTAGAGCATGCCATAGGTATTAAAGGCACTGCGCTGCGGTGGTTTGAATCATATTTATCTAATAGATTACAATTTGTTCATGTAAATGGGGAATCTTCTTCACAGACTAAGGTTAATTATGGAGTTCCACAAGGTTCTGTGCTAGGACCAATTTTATTCACTTTATACATGCTTCCCTTAGGCAGTATTATTAGACGGCATTGCTTAAATTTTCATTGTTACGCAGATACCCAGCTTTATCTATCTATGAAGCCAGAGGGGACACACCAATTAGCTAAACTGCAGGATTGTCTTACAGACATAAAGACATGGATGACCTCTAATTTCCTGCTTTTAAACTCAGATAAAACTGACGTTATTGTACTTGGCCCCACAAATCTTAGAAACATGGTGTCTAACCAGATCCTTACTCTGGATGGCATTACCCTGACCTCTAGTAATACTGTGAGAAATCTTGGAGTCATTTTTGATCAGGATATGTCATTCAAAGCGCATATTAAACAAATATGTAGGACTGCTTTTTTGCATTTATGCAATATCTCTAAAATTAGAAAGGTCTTGTCTCAGAGTGATGCTGAAAAACTAATTCATGCATTTATTTCCTCTAGGCTGGACTATTGTAATTCATTATTATCAGGGTGTCCTAAAAGTTCCCTGAAAAGCCTTCAGTTAATTCAAAATGCTGCAGCTAGAGTACTAACGGGGACTAGGAGAGAGCATATCTCACCCATATTGGCCTCTCTTCATTGGCTTCCTGTTAATTCTAGAATAGAATTTAAAATTCTTCTTCTTACTTATAAGGTTTTGAATAATCAGGTCCCATCTTATCTTAGGGACCTCATAGTACCATATCACCCCAATAGAGCACTTCGCTCTCAGACTGCAGGCTTACTTGTAGTTCCTAGGGTTTGTAAGAGTAGAATGGGAGGCAGAGCCTTCAGCTTTCAGGCTCCTCTCCTGTGGAACCAGCTCCCAATTCGGATCAGGGAGACAGACACCCTCTCTACTTTTAAGATTAGGCTTAAAACTTTCCTTTTTGCTAAAGCTTATAGTTAGGGCTGGATCAGGTGACCCTGAACCATCCCTTAGTTATGCTGCTATAGACTTAGACTGCTGGGGGGTTCCCATGATGCACTGAGTGTTTCTTTCTCTTTTTGCTCTGTATGCACCACTCTGCATTTAATCATTAGTGATTGATCTCTGCTCCCCTCCACAGCATGTCTTTTTCCTGATTCTCTCCCCTCAGTCCCAGCAGAAGACTGCCCCTCCCTGAGCCTGGTTCTGCTGGAGGTTTCTTCCTGTTAAAAGGGAGTTTTTCCTTCCCACTGTCGCCAAGTGCTTGCTCACAGGGGGTCGTTTTGACCGTTGGGGTTTTTACGTAATTATTGTATGGCCTTGCCTTACAATATAAAGCGCCTTGGGGCAACTGTTTGTTGTGATTTGGCGCTATATAAATAAAATTGATTGATTGATACAGCTGTTTATCATCCAAATATCACGGACAAAGTGACAAGAAGAACCAAAACCACTTACTTATGGAAGGAAATATTGTCTCCCTTGTTCCTCCGTTTGTGGCTTTGCCAACATGCGCAGCTTTCCGGCATATTCCACCTGTTTCTTGAACTCCTATGCATGCAAATCACTAACTTGCCCGGAATTAAAATGGCAATCACGCCTCCTTACTGACAGTATTTACTTAATGGTTTTCATTATGCTGTTCTTCTTATTTTGAAAGTTCAATAAGTGGACTGATATGTTAAACATGGTGCGAATTTACTGAACAAGTAGTAGACTTTTTTGTTTGTTTTGTATATTGTTCTGCAAGCCACTTTTAATTACAAATTCATCTGCACACTGCCTGAGTTTTCATTGTCCTTCATTTGTTTGGCATTTTTTGTTGAAAATTTAGCAGGTGAACACTGTGTGTTTAAAACAATATTGTGGGTGCTCTTAATTCATAATGTGAGGTAAAACAGAGCATGCCATATAAAAGAAACTGTTTTATTTTTTCTTAATAAACTACTATATAGTCAAGACTATTTAGTTTCTTTTGTCTATATTAGCATATTTGATATTAGACTAATCCAGAAATAATTGAAAGTAATCAAATTACATTACTTTAATATTAATGTACTTGGATTACATTAGTGATTACATTTTTCATCAGGTAACTAGTAACTATCGGAATACATTTTTAAAGTAACCCTCCCAACCGTGTGTGTGTGTGTGTGTGTGTGCGCGCGCATGTGCAAAGTAGTAACTGCAATGACAGTTTGATTAAAATCTGTTTAACATCAGACTGTTGTGACAAACATACTAATCAGTGTTTAAAAAAAAATATTGAAGTGTCGTCATGTGATTAGTGTATATTAGGCTGTGTTACCCTGAACAAATTGTTTCAGACTTTCTTTTTTTTTTCCTCTCTAGGCCAAGAAAGAACCTGCAGGGAAGAAGCCAGCAGATAAGAATGACTCCAAGAAGTCGGGTGAACGGAAGCATTCCTCTGACTCAAAGTAATACCACCAACAGTCACTGCACATTTTAAAATGGCATTTTCCAAAAAGCAATCAGTTTTCCAGGTATTCCCAGATTAACATTTCTTGGGGTGTAAATAAATAAAAATTTTGCAGGTCTGAAGACAAGGATGACAAGTCTGAAGGGGAAGGAAAGGATGGCAAAGGTGAGATAATTATCCTGCCTGTATTGAGCAAACATGAAAATTGGCTTCCTCTCTATAAAATACGGATTTATGGCACAGTAAAGATTTTTGTTTTTTTTTTTAACTCTTTTTGGTGGGTCAGGGCAAAATGAGAGGACTGTGGTTATGGACAAGTCCAAGGGAGAGCCAGTCATCAGCGTCAAAACCAAAAGCAAGGAACGAGTAAGTAAATGTTACTTCAGTTCTGTGGATTTTGAGAACTGACTGTATAGAATGCTAACCATTTGATTCTGACGATGTTAACTTGATATGAATCACTACATGTGATACTCCATCTTAGTACACAGCACAATTACCAGTGTTAACACTGGTAATTTTGCTGTGTAGGTTCATACAGGACAGAGGGGAGATCTTCGGTCTCAGATGATTATTTCATTGTAAAAGCACATGGTGTCTTAGCAGTCTGAATGGAAGCCAGGGTTTTTCCTGCATAGAGAAATGTGAGGCAAATTGTGAAGTAGAGCTGAAACAACTAATCGAGTTAATCGATTAAAATCGATTATTAAAATAGTTGTCAACTAATTTAGTCAATTAGTTGCTAAATAACTTTGTTTTACCGCAAATGTTTCATTTCTTCCATATAATCAATCGAGCTTTGCTTTGAATCTTGAACCAATGAAGTGCTTCGAGCTGTTGCTTCGCTGGTTTCATTTATTTTATTTTGCTTTATCTTAATTTTTCTCCACTAAAACCCTAAAGAGCATATGTCTGAAGAATATTTATCTATGTTAAACGGACCTGTTATGGTCTTCTGAAACAGTTGATAGATGTATTTTATGCTAACGTCGATGCTAACGCGTTAGCATGTCTATGGCGTTTTCAGTGTTAGTTAGCATTAAGCTGCATGTTTTCTGCATGTTTGTGCATTTGTTTTCTGTATAATAATTAATGGCTCAGTGTTTTTCGTAAAAGTCAAATGTATTACAAATTATGTTTTTAATTTATTTTATTTATAGATTAATAATAGTAATAATAACTAATAATAATTCTACAGTACAATTTTAGAGAAAGACATGAGTCACATGTCACTGAAATGACCACATAGTTTACAAGTTATACAGAGAATGTTGCACATATGAGTCAGGCTACAGTTTTGATTTAGGTTTTATGGTTAACAGGTTATGCTAATTGCTCATTTGCAGCAACAAAAATACCAGTTTTTTTTCACTATATATTTTATAACATTTATATGTTTCAATGTTGTTTTATGGCAACTCGGCACTTTGATGAAGCTATGTCATTGGAAATAATTATTTTTATTCTTTATTATAAACTGTTTTATTCTTTATTATTTTATATTTCAACAGCCAAGGGACATTTGACAATTTGTTGATTTTCAAGTATTTTAAGTTTTCAACTTATGTTGTTAAGTGATGGAAGGAGAAAAAAATTGTTTCCCTGGCACATTTTTAAAAAAAATTCCCCGCTAATCTGATTAATCGTGTCGAAACCCCATCAGATTCATCGATGATCCAAATCGTTTGTTGCAGCCCTGTTGTGAAGAGAGACAGGAAACAAGGAAAACCTGAGACGTGTACCAAAGATTTGCCCTGGTTGGGATTTGAATCTGGGGGTGCTGCAAGCTGCATTCTGCCGCATGTTGTACGCTCCTTATCCCTTCTACCACGAGCACCCTGTTTAACTTTGACTTTCCATACTACCAAGATTGGATGAAATGGACCATGAGCAAGGGGCATCTACCAGGCACTGCAGCAACCCAATGTGTTATGCTGCATAAACAGGTTACTTTGTAGCCATTTTCCTTACAATTTGTCATCTTTTCCTTCCAGAGCAGCAGGAGTCGGGATCGCAAGTCATCCAGTAAGGAGAGGAAGGACATCCTATCATTTGACCAGATCAAAGAACAAAGAGAGAGGGAGAGACAAAGACAACGTGAGAGAGAGCTCAGAGAGGCGGAGAGACGTAGACACACGTGAGTACAACATAAGTGGGCTCGTAACGATCTCAAATTACTAAAAGGTTTCTTATAAATCACTTGTTTAAAATACCTTAAAATTTTGAGTATTTGTTTCTTAGCATAGCGCTTAAACATTGCTCTGCTCTTGAAGTATTTTTCATCATTAGTCTTTGAAAATTGTGCACCCCCCGCCCCTTTTTTTTTCTCTTCAGAAATAATTTCTCAATCAATGAAATTTGTTGTGAATCATCCAAATAGTGAATCAGAATGTCTTTATACAGTTTAGTTATTTTTCTTGGTGCAGTTCGTAGAGATTTTGTCATGTTTTAAAAAAAAACAAAACACCTCACAGGTGCATGTTTTGTTTGAACAATTCTAAATAAGTGTGTATTTATTAATGTGTACATTTGTCTGTATTATTCAGTGACCGTGATTACCGTACAGACCGTGAAAGGGAGCGCATCCGTTTGTTCCGTGAGACTGAGGAAAGGAAGCACTTACTGAGGAAGAGGGAGTGGCTGGAGGTAATTTCACTTCATTTTGAAATCTATTGTAGTGGACACTCACTGCAAAGCTAAGGTTTTGCTTTGTTTAATTAGTAAGTAACTTTGAATCCCTAATGCCCCCCAGAATAGCCAAAAATGTCATTTTTACACTTCTCAAATTATAACCAACTGCTTTTTTTCCTTCGTTGATTCCGCATATCGATTCTGTGAAACAGTCTGTTTACCCAAAAAATTTTATTAACCTTGAGTCATTAATGCCACTTTTCCCATCCAAGAGAGGATGAGCACCACCCCCCCCGCCCCATATTTATAAGTTGCTTATATTGTATCAGTATTCAATTTGCTGACATTATTGTTGCAGCCTTGCACATACATACACTATAATGTGTCCACAGATAAAGGAACAAGTTTAGCATTCGGACTAGTACCTTTGTTAGACTTACAGTAGTGTTTCCCAATAAAATTTTGGTGTTTGTATAAAGTTGTTGTTGATTGTAATTTATTTTTCAGTGTAAAATATGTTTGTTTGTTTTTTTGGTTTTTTAGTCACTTAGTGGTTCCTTGAAATTCAGACCGACCCCCTAAGTTTTTCAGGTTAGGAGGCAGCTGGCCCCAAGCTAAAAATGGATAAATCAGGTCCTGATTGGCCTAATTTAATTTATTTTTGATTATAAAACCAACAGTCTTCTAAGATTATGATTTATTTCCAGGTTGAGAGGGAGCGCCTTAATG
This sequence comes from Thalassophryne amazonica, assembly GCF_902500255.1. NCBI lineage: Eukaryota > Metazoa > Chordata > Actinopteri > Batrachoidiformes > Batrachoididae > Thalassophryne > Thalassophryne amazonica. The sequence continues at coordinate 34,364,311 of NC_047112.1, read as the reverse complement.
CTGACCGCATGGAGCGTCAATACCTAGAACGGGAGAGACTACGGGTGGAGTATGAGCGGCGACGAGAGCAGGAGAGGATCCTCAGGGAGCGTGAAGAGTTACGACGTCAGCAAGAACAGCTGCGCTTTGAACAGGAACGCCGCAATATGAAGAGGCCTTATGACATGGATGGACGGTAATTACGACAGTTTCTTTCATGCAACCTTTCAGTAACCTAACTTAGGTCATCCCTTGTCTTGAAAACATGTTATTTCACTGGCCACAAAAACATCAGCGATGTGATTTATCCTTCTTAAAGAAGGTTGACAGCTCTTTACACTGTTTTAGGAGGCAGCTGGTTTCTGTGTCTTTCTTTAAACTGAAATTTATTCCTGCTCCATCTGGTCAAACAGACCATGTGGGCATATCTCAAGACAAAGCAGACCAGTTTAATACTTCTGTGATCAAGATGCCTGAAATCTAAACTGAGGCTTATGGTGCGTTTACACATAAGCAAAACAAGTTAAGAATGTCATTTTTCTGTCATTCGTGACACATTCCTGACATTCTTAACGTATCTGAATAGGTTTCTTAATAGTGCATGATATTCTTCCTATTTGTGGAGCATGTTTTTGGCTGTCAAAAAATCTTCCACCAATGTCACACACCACCCTCATTTCGTCTCAAGTCGTGGAGGTCGCAGCTGAGCGTGTTGATCCGTCTTGAAGAGTAGTGATCCTTAATAGAACGTGACAGCGTTCGTAGTGGTTCCTGTGATAGTTCTTGGAGCCCAAACTGTCACGCGTTATGAAGTGACAAACTGTCAAGTTCTGACACGACTTGTAACGCGGCGTCAGATTTCACTGCGTGCCACAACAAATCGGTTTTCTGTCACGTGCACACAAACTCGGCTCCACAGCGTTCAGTTTGATGCAGTATGCAGAAGAGGAACAGTGACGTGGAGTCAGCCAAGTGTTGTTCCACAGTTCCTCCTGAAGCTCCTCAGGGCGCTCCTGCAGGTGTTCCACCTGCAGTTGTAACCGATGAGCGGGAGAATGAATCTGAACCAGAGGAGCAAGAGAAGACTTGCGTGCAGGCAGACATCTCTGCACCTCCTCCAGTCCGGCGGAGGAAGAAGCATGCGCACAATTAAACCCTGCTGCACCGCATTCAGTTTGATTGCTGACACCAAGTCGGCTAAAAGTCAAATTTCAGTGCTCTTCAGCGTGCTCCTGCAGGTGTTCCACCGGCTGCATGTGCTTGATGTTTGGGAAAATGCGCGAGACGAGAGCCGCATGAAGCCACACATCTGGTCTCTGTCTCCTCCTCCTCTTCTCTGGACCACTCCATGGCATACAGCCCAACTACACATGCAGTCACAAATTTTTATGAAAAACTGGAGTGAACTGAATTGTTGGCAACGGTTGGATGAATATGGGTGTGTGTGTGGAGCCAATTCACCTCGTTCACAATGTGACAGAACTTAACGATGCGCTGTAGCGCGGAACATTATTCTTGACCGTGTGTAATGGTTCCTGATAATTCTCCAGTAACACGTGCCATTAATCGTAACGCGTGGTTACAGGTTGCAACAGTTCCTGAGGATACCTGACGTCTCTTCCCCGTATCATCACATTCGTGATCAGCGGCCAAGAATGTGTACTTCGTGGCATTCGTGACTTGTCGTCATGTGTAAACGCAGCTTTAATTTTGCTCACAGGAGTTGAGCTTCTGCATGCACAGAAATATATTGTGACTTCAAGGATGGTTAACACAAACTCCTATCTGTATCTGACTGAAAACTGAGTCACATCTTTCATGTATTATGGAATGAGGTGGAGCTTTGGTTTCTTTTCAGGAAAGATGATTGGCCCGATAAGCGTATGGCCATGGATGATCGTTATGGTCGTCAGGATCGTTATCAAGACTTTGAACACAGGGACAGGGGCCGCTACCAAGACGACGTGATGATGGACAGACGTGACAACGCCCGTGGGGATGGTCAGGTATGAGGCAGAAACCAAAACATGGGAACTTTACTATGATTCGGCCCTTAAGTGCTGCTACAGTATCTGTAACATTTTCAACTTTCAATATTATAGCCTGACTGGTTAGAACAACATACTTGTAGTCTGCTGAGGCGTGTTCATGTATGTTTATCATCTGTATATTTAATTGAGCTTTGTTAAAGTTGCAATAGGTGAAAAATGTTACTTTTATATGTACTTGTCTGTCTGTAGCATTTTTCAGAGCGACATGGCAGAGATTCCTGGGGTGGAGGCTACGATAAGCGTGTCAACCCCAGGTTAGCATCAGATTGTGTTATCTGCAGGTTCAGTTGATCAAAACACACTTGGCGTGCTGGCTGGAACTTTTTGCTGAGTAAAAATGATTTGATTTATCTCTTAGGGAAGGCGGTCGAGACTGGGACTCGGGGCGCAAGATGGATGGCAACAGACCATGGCAAAGTATGACTTGTTCTTTACGTGAGAAATGGCTGCAGTGTCTGTTTTGTTAAAACTGATGCATTCTTAGATGGAGATGGGCCTGTGTAGCACTATGCTGACAGGAAAATCGCAACATGTGTAATGGTTACCGTAAAACTACACCACAAAAGGTTTTGACTTGTTTAAAGGACAGATCTAAGCCCACTCAGTGTTTTTGTTTCTTTTTCTTTTTATTCTGTATCAGATTATAAATAATTTCTTCCAAGTCTTTACCTTGTTTGGGCCCTGATGGCTCATTTGAAAAATATTAGGCTGAAAAATGCTAGTCAGGTCCACAGTCATTTTGAACCAGAATGGTGATGGAACCTTGGGGGCCCAAGTTTTAGCTGCCTGAACGTGCAGTCAGTCCAGGATGCTTTAAAAAAAAAATTATTATGCTACTGACTTCACTGAGGGAAGGAGATGTTCCATCTGTTAAAGATGTAGGGATATTGGGTGAAATAGGATTTGATCTCTTTGGTTATTGGGATTCAGGCAAAAATGAGATTTTATGGAATTTCAAGTCAAATTGTTGTATTTTCCCAATCAATGTATTTACGTCTCCTCCTCTTTTGTAACCAAAAAAAAAAAAAAAAAAACATACTCTGAAAGATACACCTGCATCCCACTGATTTTCTTCCTCCCCTAAACAGTCATCTCGTTCCAATATATCCAAATTCCATGAGTTCCATGTGACGGTCAGTAAGCATACAGTAGCTGCTGTCATCGTTTGTTTCCTGATTCTTACGTGTCCATCCACAGTCAATAAGCAGGTAACATCCACGCCATGAACATAAACTGCTGGTAGCTGTTTCAAGTCCACGAATGGAGCCTTCTGCCATTGTCACCTGCTGTCTCTTTTCGACTCTGCTCTCACACTTTTCCAAAAGCGGATAAAGTTGTGCCGGTTTCTCAGCAGGGTTTGCTAATTCCTGCAGTATTCCACTTCAGGGAAAGTGCTTTATAGGGAGACATTTTCATGCTCCTCGATGACAGAGTTGGAGATGACATGTGAAAGCTTAAAAAAAAAAAACATTAAAAACAGTTGCACCTGTACACCATTTTGTTGTATTCATAGTGAAACTCCCCAAAACAGTTTCCAACCATAAAAAGTTGCATTCTTCCCCTTCACGTCAACACACCAGCTGACACGGCCCTAGAGGGAGGTACCCAATGTGATGTCACGCAAATCAGCACATCTCACAGAGGCATGCCATCCCAAATGTTTAAAAACAGCAGATAAAGTCAAACTAAATTCTCTGTGTTTATGGCTAATGTCTCAGGGCATATGACACCAAAAATTAAACACGACAACTTTCATAGTTCTTTGGGTATTCTGAATAGTCATCTTATTTTGACATTTCATTTACTGGATGGAGATAGGCACTTTAAACTCCAAATGGTAATTTTGAGTGCTCCCCCCTTCTTTTTATTTATTTATTTATTTTTCTTTCTGTCCTCTCCACCAGATAGGGACGGAGCCATCCCAGGCCAGAGCCACATGGCACGAGGAGGAATGGCTGGGTAAGCATTCAGTGAGTCGTGGTGATTTTCACAACTTTTCAGTTTGTTACTGATGTTTGTTGGTTAATTATTCCTTGCCACGGAGTGTAAAACGTGTACAGTTGCAGTGGGGTCTTAAGGCATTGTACAGGTCAAGCTGGGAAATTGGATGACTTTTTTTTTTCTTCTTTCATATTTACTGTTTGTGCATCAGTTTAGAAGGAGTTATGTTCAGTGTTTTCCCCTTTGTTAGGCCTGGAAGAGCAGCAGAGAGCTCTGACAGCTGCTGATTATTCTCCTGAATGTGCTTTGCTGTAATTTAGAATCGGCGAAATGTCTGAAATCCTTCTGATCACATGGCCTGTATACTGCACACATCAGCAGTATGACATAACTACAGTAGCTACTGCATGAAATTAACATGTGGAATGTGGCTGACTAAAAACCTGCACAGCACTCTGTCTTCAGTGATTTCTAATCCTGGTGTCAAAGGCTGTAATGGTCCAATGTCTGTCAATTTAAAAATAAAAATTGACTTTAATCCAGTGAATGAAAGACAGTGTAATAGAAGGTGGTAATTCCATTGAGTTGGGAGACATTGTTCAAGTCAACTGTTGACCTTAAACTACTTGTTCAGATGACATCAGTCATTATGTTGTTTTTGTCTTTTTCCAGCCGTGGAGGTTATATGAACACAGGAACCTCTCAGTCCCTGTCTGGGGCTCTGAACAGACAGAACCAGCTGATGCAGGGCGGAGCCTTCGGACGACGCTACTGATTTTTTGGGGGGGGGGGGGGGGGGATGGAGAAAACACTGGGACTGGAGGTCACATCTGAGTGCATGACAGTCTATTTTTTGTTTTTACTTTTTTAGATCAGGAATTTTGTTTTCCCTCTTTCTTGAACTGAAACCTGTTTTCTTTTTTTTTGTCCCTGCTCCCCATGGTCTGTGGTTTGTATTGTGGTTATCTTCAGCACTGCCGACTTCATGGACAACACGACTGCTTACTGTATCATACGTGGTGGCGGTTGGCGCGCATCTCATGACAGCGGTGTTGTAACTTCCATCTTTTAAACCCTCGCTGGAGTTGTTGGCAGGAGCCTCACTCCTCTTCTGGCTGTATCCCGCTTTGTGTCAGATTCCTCACATTCAGCAGAGCAGCAGCTGTATCTTCTGTTCGGTGAATTTGTTCAGATGTTAGTGGTCCTTTCTGACGATGGTCCCGCTTGTAAAATTATTGCAAAACAAAAGCTTTTAAAATTTCATTCTGATTATTAGTTGCTTGTTAGATTTTTATATTAGTTTGTTTTTGTATGTGTATACTTGATTTATGTGATTGTTGAATAATGGTAATAAATACAACCACAGCATGTCTGGTTACAAACTGTTCTGTGCTAGAATCTAAAAATGATTTATTTCAGCTTAAATTTACTTGAGCCATGCCTCAGTTTGCACCTGTCCCCCCACCTGTATTTGGTGGATTTGGAGAACATGCTGAACTTTTGCGCAGATCTGCTTTTTTGTGGAGCTGAATTGTAAAACTTCATAGCCTCCAACAATAAAGTTTTTTTTTTTTTCTTTTTAAAACATTGATAATAAGGTAAGACATACCCCAAGAATGTGCGTATTAGGTGTGTAAGACGGGGTGCTGTAAAGTTAATGTGTACCTACAATCACTGTCCACTTAAATGACTCTAAAAATCGACTCACCCAATCACATGGCAGAAGGACTTGGGTCACTTTGAATGAGACATGGTTGGTGGACTGGTTCCAGTATTTCAGAAACTGCTCTATCGATCAAGAATGGTCAGGATAAAGCATCTGTTCTGAGTGAAATAGAATGTGTTGGTGTCGGTTATTATTGTACCTTAAGTGAATGAATCTGAACCTTCTGCAGCAGACACCAGTCCATTGCAGTCAACTTCCCCATTCCTTTGAGGGGGTGGGTGCCTGGCCTGACCTGATGAGTTTCCTGCACCATTCAGATTGCAGTTTGATAGGCGTGAAGCGAAGTTGTATTCTGTCAATAATACAGGCTGGTGTCATGGTGTGACAAATGTATTGTTGATCAATATGGACCAAAATTACAGAAATGTTTCAAGCACCTTGTTGACTACAGGAAGACCTGCAGGAAAAGGAATCTGGAGGTTGAAAAGTCAACTGCCCACACACCTGGAAAATGGAGGAATATCGTCATTTCACAATGTTTGAATATTTAATCGTCCATCCTGTGTTGGTGGAGAAGCTTGAATCTTCGACTGGGTTGGTTGACACAAAGATGTTTAGCTTCAAATCGCAGAAGCTTCCTCAGCTAAAATTCTTGCTCTGGTAGTCTGACTTCTGTCTTGACTCTTAGAGAAGAATAAACAGAAGCCACAAAAGCTGGAGTTTTAAACCTAACCAGACCCCTCCTACCGAGAGGCCGACTGCTATAAGCTAGTTATTAGCACCCATTGTGCTCTAGTTAGCACCCTCCTAATGACTGGGCAGCTGTCCCTCCTAATGATGGGATAGACCTGATGGCTCCCTTGTCTCTCCTGATGACGTGAATGATACATTGCCATGAACAAAAGACTGAAACTACTTTGACCTGAGTACCCCATTGTAAACGGGACGAAGCGTGTCTCAGACCCCCTCCCCAGTTGAGGCTGGGTTTCAATTGTTTCACATAGAATGCCTCCTTGACCCCTCTCTCAAACCATTTCTTTGCTCTGGCTAAGATTTTAACTTCCTTGTCCTCAAACGTGTGGTTAGTGTCTTCAAGGTGGAGACGAACTGCAGACAGGTCCACTGGCGCCCTCTCTGCGGTGCTGGTATAGCCTTTTGTGTAAAGGTTGCTTAGTCTCACCTATGTAGTGTTCATTACAGTTTTCCTGACATCTGATAGAATACACGACATTGCTCTGTAATTGGGGATCCTGTCTTTAGGGTGAGCTAATTTCTGTCTCAAGGTGTTAACCGGTTTAAAGTAAACTGGGATTTTGTGCTGTCTGAAGATCCTCTAGTTTTTCCCCTACTCCTGCTAAATAAGGGAGAGACACTCTTCTTCTTGTCTCTGTCTCCTGTCTGTCTGGTCTCTGTTCTCTGGGACTTCTGCACTTTGTCCAGGGACCATCGTGGGTACCCACATACTGTGAGGGCTTCCCGGACAAGTTGTTCTTTAGCCCTTCTGCAGTTGTGGGCACCTTTAGGGCTCTGTGTTGAAGAGTTGTGCTCCAGTTGTGAAGCGCTGCCTCCAGCTGTGTTGCAGCTGGAGGCAGATGAAACTATGGTGTCATTTGATGTGACGTTGTTCACCTGCGTCCCCACCGCTGAGGCCATCTCAGCTGTGAGGCAGAGACTGCTGGAGGATGTGTCTCTACTTGAAAGGACCAAACTCACACCAGACCACATCTGCCAACTCTTGGAGATCTGTCTTAACACCACGTATTTCCTGCTTAGGGGGAATTACTACAGGCAGATCCATGGTTGTGCGATGGGGTCTCCGGTATCCCCCATTGTGGCCAATCTACATGGAGCGAGTGGAGAAGACAGCCTTGACGTCTTTCACGGGCATCTCTCCCAGTCAAGAACAACAACTTGTCCGGAAAGCCCTCACAGTATGTGGGTACCCACGATGGTCCCTGAACAAAGTGCAGAAGTCCCAGAGAACAAAGAGACCAGACAGACAGGAGACGGAGACAAGAAGAAGAGTGTCTCTCCCTTATTTAGCAGGAGTAGGGGAAAAATTACAGAGAATCTTCAGACAGCACAAAATCCCAGTTTACTTTAAACCGGTTAACACTTTGAGACAGAAATTAGTTCACCCTAAGGACAGGATCCCTAGTTACAAACAGAGCAATGTAGTGTATTCTATCAGATGTCAGGAAAACTGTAACGAACACTACATAGGTGAGACTAAGCAACCTTTACACAAAAGGCTATACCAGCACCGCAGAGAGGGCGCCAGTGGACCTCAGTCAGCAGTTCATTAAAGACACTAACCACATGTTTGAGGAAAAGGAAGTTAAAATGTCAGCCAGAGAGAAGAAATGGTTTGAGAGAGGGGTCAAGGAGGCATTCTACAACCCCTGGCAAAAATTATGGAATCACCGGCCTCGGAGGATGTTCATTCAGTTGTTTAATTTTGTAGAAAAAAAAGCAGATCACAGACATGACACAAAACTAAAGTCATTTCAAATGGCAACTTTCTGGCTTTAAGAAACACTATAAGAAATCAGGAAAAAAATTGTGGCAGTCAGTAACGGTTACTTTTTTAGACCAAGCAGAGGGAAAAAAATATGGAATCACTCAATTCTGAGGAAAAAATTATGGAATCATGAAAAACAAAAGAACGCTCCAACACATGACTAGTATTTTGTTGCACCACCTCTGGCTTTTATAACAGCTTGCAGTCTCTGAGGCATGGACTTAATGAGTGACAAACAGTACTCTTCATCAATGTGGCTCCAACTTTCTCTGATTGCTGTTGCCAGATCAGCTTTGCAGGTTGGAGCCTTGTCATGGACCATTTTCTTCAACTTCCACCAAAGATTTTCAATTGGATTAAGATCCGGACTATTTGCAGGCCATGACATTGACCCTATGTGTCTTTTTGAAAGGAATGTTTTCACTGTTTTTGCTCTATGGCAAGATGCATTATCATCTTGAAAAATGATTTCATCATCCCCAAACATCCTTTCAATTGATGGGATAAGAAAAGTGTCCAAAATATCAACGTAAACTTGTGCATTTATTGATGATGTAATGACAGCCATCTTCCCAGTGCCTTTACCTGACATGCAGCCCCATATCATCAATGACTGTGGAAATTTACATGTTCTCTTCAGGCAGTCATCTTTATAAATCTCATTGGAACGGCACCAAACAAAAGTTCCAGCATCATCACCTTGCCCAATGCAGATTCGAGATTCATCACTGAATATGACTTTTATCCAGTCATCCACAGTCCACGATTGCTTTTCCTTAGCCCATTGTAACCTTGTTTTTTTCTGTTTAGGTGTTAATGATGGCTTTCGTTTAGCTTTTCTGTATGTAAATCCCATTTCCTTTAGGCGGTTTCTTACAGTTCGGTCGCAGACGTTGACTCCAGTTTCCTCCCATTCATTCCTCATTTGTTTTTATAGCTGCTCCCAACTTTTCTTAACTGGTTGATGAAAGTGCCACGCTCCGACTGATGGTTTCAAACGGTTTATTACAGGAATTTTCTGTCTCACAAACGCCCAAGACCATCGTGAACACTGAAATAAATACACGGTGACAAATACACATCAGTGAAACCGTCATGGTCCTATCTATGAATTGCTTAACTGACACTTATTACATAAAATATCAATGCTCTCAAAAAATAAAACCATAATTTACACACATACAAGAATATGTCACTCAAATGTCCATACCGTGTGCGCCTCCAACCAGAAGGTTAGGAGTTGCTAGAAGTCCATTTCTTAATATTTCAGTCTTGCATATACCGCTTGCACACACTGACTGACTATTAAAACGAAACTCACATTTCTCCATCAAGTGTATCACGTGACCAAGTGATGACCTAACTGCTGACGTAATCAGGTGACGTTATTAAACAATTTTCCCAAAGTATGCACAAAATAATCAAAAAATATACAAAATATAAAATGGATATTAAAGATAAAATAAATTCACAAAGAAAAAAAGCTTATGTTACTGTGTTTGCTACACTGCCACCAAAATTACAAAGGTTTACTTTCACCATATTCAAAGAAATAAACTTGTAATTTTCTAATAACTTCAAACTCATTTACTTTACTCATAATTTCCATCAATGGCTGTTATATTAAATAACTGACCTTTCATTTTTACGTGAATGCTGAGCTATTTTGAATAATGTTCAACTAACACAACTAACTTCTGGACTGGACACTCAAGAAATGAAGGTTGTGTTAAGTGCTCACCTTTTGGTCCTAACTTATTTTGGCCGACCTGTATTTTTACCTTTCGCACGAGACCATCATCATCTTCCTTAGCCTCAACAACTTTAGCTAGTGACCACTCATTTCTAGGGCTGTTTTCATCCTTAACAATGACTACATCTCCAACCTGCACGTTTCGTTTCGTCTGATTGTATGCCACTGCTGATGAAGGCTGATGTTGGTGAAGTATTCTCTGCGCCACCTGCTCCAGAACTGTTCTGAGAGATACTGCACTTTGCGCCATCTTTTTCTTGCCTACAGATCTTGAACGAACTTTCCAGGAGGTGGAAGGAGTACCGTAGGCTTCAAAGTAAGCAAGTGATTGGGTGTCAAGGGTTCAGCACTTTTGGGATCAGCGAGGGTGTTTGTTGTCAGCGGGCGACTGTTGACTATAGACATGGCCTCATAGAAGAACGTTCTTAATGAGGAGTCATCCAGTCGTCCCTTAGCCTGAGCAAGGACAGAGCTCATCACGCTCCTGATCGTCCGTATCTGACGCTCCCATATGCCTCCCATGTGACTGGCTTTGGGAACATTCATGAGAAAGTCACATTCCTTTCTTGCTAGATAGGTCGCGTTCCTTTCCTTATCAAGTTCCATCAAGCACTTTCTGTTGGGTATTTTCTCCTCCAAACATTCTTAAAACTTTTAACAAGACAAACAGAGTCAAGAAACACCAGTGAGACAGAAAGTCAAATTTTAGCTCGTGAGGAGTGCAAACAGTCCGTACACGTAGTACCACTGAAAGCACTAAGGACTGCTGCGCCTGCTCACTCTTTTTATTAGGAAAACCTACCCACAGCGTGAAACTTGTCCTAAGGGGGGGGGGGGGGGGGGGAGAACGCATGACAAGTTTCTTCAAGTAAAACAAACACATGCGTCAATAAGTGCAGCTGCGTGGAGAAACAGTTTCTTTCCTTCAATCTTATCATCAAAGGTCAGCACATCCCGTTCTTGCAGGCTCTTCTGTTGCACTTATCATCTGTTCTGCATCATAAATTCACAACAGTCAAAACTGACCTCAGCATACTATCTTCACTCCCAGTTCAGACTGACCTCAGCATACTTAAGACAAAGTTGAATAACAAGTATATTCTCAGGGTTATTTTAAAGACAGGTACAAAGCAGCACAATAACATTTTCAACAGAAAGAAGACAAAGGTACAAATGTTTAACAGTGATAACATATATATATATAAAATCTTTAACATTTCCCTCCTGTTTATCGCTTGTTAAACATATAGTAGGCATCACCTAGCTTAGCACTTCTTTTGAGATTTTCACTAAGAGGTTCATCATGGTATGTTCTACAGGCTTACACCCCAGAGGTTATGTCATCATTGTCATCATCATCGGTGTCTGGGTCGTTATACTCGGTTTGGTCAGGGAAAAGTTCATGAACTCCTTGCTCCCAGTCATCATTGTGGTCATCTTCATCCTCGTCATTGTCCTCGGCTTCAGATCCAAGGAGAGGGTATGTAGCTGAAGTGGGCACTCCTGGCCCTATTGCTGTTGTAATCATTCAATTAATAAGTCCACGTATACACGGAATACAACAACATCCACACAATGTCAGAATCGCAGCAAACACTGCTATAGACACTAATAGTGAAGAAATCAAAGACCTCCATTTTCCCATCCCTTCCAGCCACCAGTCCCAGCCTTCAGTGTTTACTCCACTGTGCTCTTTCATCTTCCTGTTCAACGTCCTCAGCCCGTCGATGGCTTGAGTGAGGCTGCCATCTGCAGCTGTGTTGTTGGGAATGAATGTGCAGCATCGTTCTCCGAGCATGGCACAAACACCTCCTTTCTCTGCCAACAACATATCCAGAGCAATACGGTTCTGGAAGGCCATAAGGGACGTGGCTTCTAACTGTGAATGGACAGCCTTAAATCCTTCCTCAGTCCAATTTCCTAATTTCTGCACATTGTAGTGGATGTAGTTTATTCTGTCTACGTTCTTATTAATTGAACACCACCAACAGATGGAGGATTCGAATCCAGCTGCTATTTGATCAGCCAGTTTATACTCGTCAGGCACTCCTCTGGGGACTCCTATCGCATCAATATATGTTGGATCTCCCACTCCTTTCCAATCTCTTTTTACTCTATGTCTGGTTATGCCTTTCTGCCAGTCTTCAGGAATGAGAGAGGCTGTATATGTCATGACTTCTTCAGGTGTCATGGGCATGGCTTCAACTGGTAACAATAATGATATAAATGCACAATAACCTGACACATTTCTTGGCAGTCTGTCAAAGATTCTGTTATCACCACACCACCACCATACGTCACTCCTACTGACAGGTTTGAATGTGGGAGTACTATGGACCACATCCTTACACCAGGCAGTGTGGTTTAAGCTACCCAAAGTCTTACTTGTCCCTGTCAAGTTTACACATGTATGGTTAGCATGCCCAACTTTGCTTGAGAATAAAGGTTTAATCTTAGTCAATTTGGTCAATGGATAGATCTTGTCCCACTTAGAGCATGCCCAACTTTGCTTGAGAATAAAGGTTTAATCTTAGTCAATTGTTATTTTGTCCATTAATTCCTGTAGTTACTAGGAACCAGTCATCTACCTTCATGTCTTTTGTGCCTTGTATGGACACCCCCTTTGCTTGTATGGACACCCCCTTCGCTTGTATGGACACCCCCTTTGCCGTACTTAATTCTGTCAACATTGGTTGCTGTACTCTATCTGTTTCACAGAGGTGAAAATGGAAATACGGATCTTTTCCTGATTTGTATACCCAAAGGAGGAACAACCAACAGTCTCCCTTTATATCAGGTGGGAATATGGTTCCTTTTTCTGTGGTATTCACCACTATAAACAGCTTATCATCTGTTTGATACATTTTAAGAAATTGACTCTGGTACTTAGCCCACTCGGTTTGTGCCCATCCTGGTGTCCATCTACTCCATTCATCGGCTACCAACGTTTCCCATCTCTTATCTAGTTGATCATTGGTCATATACCATGAGAAACTATTTCCGTAATTAGTCCCTCTATCACCATCCCATGTTCCATGGGTAAGAGCACTATATGGTACAGAGATGACCACAGAAGCATTTCTAGGAATGCAGGCTTGTACACCAAATCGGTACGCATTGTTCCTATCACACCTATGTACTGTGGCATTTGTTATCGGACTGGGGTCTTCGTTACTCCTTTTTGGTCTCTGCAATCTGCGGATGTGATCCTTTTTATCATGTCCCGTGCTTATGGCTTTTAATAATAAGCCCAATCCGAAAAAGAAAAGTAGCGTAATAAGGGCTGTCCATGGGGTCCAGGAACCCTCGTTCTTTTTGTTTTTTTTCTTTCGCCATTTCTGCACACTACAGCACACCTATGTTCAGAACAGTGGCTTCTTAATGTCTTCTGCTAGCTTTCGTGTCTAACCTGGATCTTAACACCAAGCTCACACACTATTACTAGTCTTATCCTACTGTTCTTACTGTTTGTCTGTGTCTGCAGAAATGACATTCTTACAGTGAGTTAAATGAATCCATGTACTTCTTTCCCCAATTTTCAAGGCTGTGGGTGTTGTGAGTAGTACTTGATGGGGCCCTTCCCATTTAGGTGAATGCCAGTGTTTTCTCTTGATGCTTCTTATCAACACCCAGTCTCCAGGTACCACTTTGGGGTCATCCTGTGGAGAAATGGGATCATCAGTGTTTGAAACTCTCCCTCGTTGTCTTTCTAACATCTTCCTCATGTAATCTGCCAAATTGGCTTCCTCAGGTACATCCCAAATTTGCCCATAATATGGCAATCGGTATGTTCTGCCAAACAATGTTTCATAAGGTGTCAACCCCATGGTACTAGTTATGTTTATATACATTTTTACCAAATCTATACAATGTGTCCATGGTCTGCCTGTTTCCTCCATTGTCTTCCTAAGTCTGTTTTTTACTGTCCCATTCATGCTTTCTACTAATCCGGCACTTTGTGGATGATAAGCACAATGATTTTTGAGATTAATCTGTAGCGCTTCTCCCACATGTTGCACTATTGTATTAACAAAATGCGCTCCATTATCTGAATAGACTGTTTCTGGTATTCCAAATCGTGGAATGATGTCTTTGCACAATGCTTTTGCCACTGTAAGTGCATCTGCATGTTTTGTGGGGAACAATTCTACCCATTTTGAGAACGCATCAATTATGACTAAACAAAATTCCTTCCCTTCATGTTTACTCACTTGAAAGGGATATTGTGGTGTTGGAAATTTGCCTCTTTGGGGTCTCAAATTGCCTTGTGAATTGTGTTTTGCACATGTCATGCATGCTCTACAATGCTGTTTTGCATATGCATTGAACCCATAAAGACAAAAAATAGATTGTAATTGCGATATCATACCCCCTGATGAGACATGCGTCACGCCATGGCTCATGATAGCTGCCCATTTAAACATATTTTTTGGCAATATGGGTTTCTTTTGTGGTTATAAGTACAAATCATTTGCATATGTAGCTCCTTTATTTAACCACATTTGTTTTTCTTTTTCAGTTGCCTGCTGTTGCATGTCAGCAAGCAGTGTATGACCTAAATGCAAATCCGGAGGGGTTTCGTGTAGGAGAAAAATGGAAAAAGCTGCTGCTGCCTTTGCGGTTTTGTCAGCAAAATCATTTCCTTTTGAAACACTGTCAGAGCCTTTGGTGTGAGCCGCACATTTGCATATAGCAATTTGTTTAGGCAATTTTACAGCTTTCAGTAGTGCAGTTAGGAGAGTGGCATGAGTCACTGGCTTTCCAGATGATGTCACCATTCCACGCTCTTCCCACAGTTCTGCAAACACATGCACTGTGCTGAAAGCGTACTGGCTGTCCGTATAGATTGTCACAGCTTTTCCTTTAAACAAATGACAAGCTGCAGTTAAAGCAACTAATTCAGCTGCTTGCGCTGAGAATGACGATGGCAATGAAGTAGAATCCAATACTTCTGAATTTGTGACAACAGCATATCCAGATTGTGTTTGTCCATAAGCATTTTTAGTGGAGGATCCATCCACATACACAATTGTACTGCGTGGGATGGGCGTATCCAAAAGATCAACACGGGCCTTCATACAAACAGTTGCTACATCAAGACAACTGTGCGGCTCACCATCCTCAGGTAAAGGTATCAATGTGGATGGATTCAATGTTGTACATCGTTCTACCGTAAGGGTGTGGTTGAGATAATAGCAAGGACATGCACGAAAGATGTCTTGCTGGGGACAAAAAGCTCATGTTTGTCTGCAACAGAAGTGCAGAAACTGCATGTGGAACTTTCAGTGTCAACTGATGGAACAGAACAACATTACTACTACTTTGAACAGCCATAGAGGCTGCAATTACAGCGCGTACACATGGTGGCAAAGCACGTGCTACTGTATCCAATTTAGATGAGTAGTAGGCAACTGGCCTTAATTTTGAGCCATACACTTGTACCAAAACACTAGTCATGAACTTATTCTTACAATCAACTGTTTGAATGAATGGTTTACTATAATCTGGTAGTGCCAAAACTGTGGATGACACTAATGTTTGTTTTACTTTTACAAAAGCTTCCTCAGCTTCTTTGTTCCATTCCAACACGGTTGACATTGAAATATCATCTTTGTACATCAAATCAGAAAGTGGACTAGTCAATTCTGCATAGCAGGGAATCCATGCCCTGCAGTAATTAGTCAGTCCAAGAAATGACATCATCTGCTTTTTGGTTTGTGGTTTTGGAGCATGTAAAATCGCTTCCTTTCTGTCAGACAGGATCGTGCGCCCTGTGGCTGATAATTCATGTCCTAAATATTTTACTTTATCCCTACACAACTGAACTTTGTTTTTACTCACTTTGTGGCCATTATCAAATAAGAAACACAATAATGCTACTGTGTCAGTTATGCAGTTTTCTCGTGTGTCAGAGGCAATCAAAATGTCATCAACATACACTAATAGTTGGCTATCTGCCGGTGGAACGAAATTGGCTAAACATGCTGACATGACTTGAGAATAAATAGTTGGACTCTCTGCGTAACCCTGCGGTAATCTGGTAAATGTATATCGTTGTCCCTTAAAGGTAAAAGCAAACCAAAATTGACTATCTGGATGTACTGGCACAGAGAAAAAATGCATTACTTATGTCAATTACTGAGAAACTATTAGAATTTGGTCTCAGCGAATTTAACAAGGTGTGTGGATCTGGAACACATGGTGCTCTTTTAATCACAGCAGCATTTACTGCCTGCAGATCTTGAATCATTCTCCATCCCACTGAGGGCGGAGCCTTTTTTACAGGAAATATGGGTGTGTTACATGGTGAATCTGGACATGGCACTATTACTCCTGCTGTTAACAAATCCTCTATTACTGGCCTGATTCCTTCAATTGCATCAGGTTTCAATGGATACTGTCTTACACATGGTCTGTATTCTGTTTTTGGTCTTATAACTACAGGTTGTACATTTTTAATCAGTCCTACGTCTGAAGGACCTGTTGTCCACAATCCTGATGGTACTGAAGAAAGAAGATCATCCTCTTCAGGACTCAACTGAAACACTCAGGATTGTGAAGTGGACACATCAATATGTGTTCCGGCTGTCAGCACCAATGAGACATTAACTGGCACTTTATACAATTTAGTTGATGGACTGAACTCCGTTCGTGGTCCAACTCTGCTCCAATCAGTGGCTGACAAAGCTGTTATGACTGTCAGTCCCAAATCTTGCCATTCTGTCAAATATGGTTTACAAAGTGACACATGTAATGGCATACCTGTGAATCTCAATTTTAAAACATCTTCAGTGGCACCTGTCACTGTTATGACAGCTGTTGAGTTGCCATCATGAATCAAATCTGTCATTGTCAGCTTCACAGGTGAACTGTCCAATTTGTTTCATAGTCACCATCCGGACCTGGAGGATCTTTATGCCACATTGTGACATGCAGGTCAGGTGGTGACATCTTTTGTTCAGGATGTTTCAGTAGGGCTGTTGCTTGCAAGACGACATCTTTACCCCATCCTGCAGCATCTTCTTCAGAAATGTCAAATGTATAGTAATAGTGGAATGTGGGGTCATCGCTTTCTTCTCTCACCATGTTAACACCACCTGTGCGCTGAAATATGGGCGTGTTTCTTCCAATGTGCCTGTAGGCAGTCCAATCCAATGTTTCTGTATCCAAGCTTTTATATCCTTGTTGGATTGCTGGATCAGAGCGTTTTTCAATTGTTGTTCATACACTGGTGTTCCTGGCATTATGCCACTGTGGACATTAAATACACTCTCAAATCTGCATCTAAACTCTGTCCATGGCTCTCCTTCTTTCTGAGCTGTCCTGGTAATTTCAGTATAATTTATTTTTGGTCCTACTGCTAAGTCATAATGCTGTGGTTCGTCCTCTACCTGAGGATATAATGATTTTCCAGACGGTCCTGCCGCCTGTTTCTGAGGTTCTTGTGGTTCTTGTTGTACTATACCTCTCCCTACTCCTTTCTTTTTCCTCATTTTTTCTAGTCTCCTTTTCTCTGCTTCCTCCTCCCAAAACGCCACTAAATCTGCCCCTCTTGCTGTTTTTTTTTTTTTTTTTCTCATCACCTTTATGTTCCTTTTCTAACCTTTCCTTCAACTTCTGAATACTAGTCAGGTTCAGTCGTCCGTCAAAGTCATGTTTATTTATCCAGGTCTCCAATTTCTTTGTTGCTTTTGGATTTTTTGCTTCCATAAATTTCCAGTCGTCAGTTGATAAATTTCCCTTATTTTAGACGTCTTTCCCCCCATGTTTATTATTATTCTTTGTTATAATTTGGACTTCAGACGGGGGCACACCTAGGGTGTTCTAAATCTGAAGTTTTCACTTTCTTTGGACGTGACAATTAATTTGCCGTTGTGTGGTTGATTCCTTTCACCTCCCCGTAGGAAGCGGAATCACTTGCCTCTGCATCCACACACACGGTTGTCACTTACGTTGTCCAAAGTATTACACTTTCACACTTTTATTCTCAAAACCGGTATTACTTCGTATTTAAAACAGAGGAGTCCGTACCCTCCTTCCGGAATTTAACTACGTGCGTCCTTCGCTAACCGTAGAGGAGTCCGCCCTCCTCGCGGAGTTTAACTGCTTTACATTAACAGACGATTCCACGCCATCGTTTACGGAGTTTAACTGTTTATGTGATCACATTTTTATCCCCTACCGGTACGCGTATATAAACAGAGGAGTCCGCACCCTCCTTCGGAATTTAACTACGTGCGTTCCTCGCCATCGTAGAGGAGTCCGACCTCCTTACAGAGTTTAACTGTGTTTCATTAACAGACGATTCTGTATCATCGCTTGCGGAATTTAACTGTTTATGTGATCTGATCACCACTCACTCAGTACTGTTACAAAGAAATTTTACTCACTGACTCGACTTCCTGTCTGTCTTCTTCGGGAAAATCTCGTCAACCAGACGATGCCACCGGCGGTCGACAATTGCAGACACGATCAATCGATCGGACCTTGGCCAAGGATTTACGTCTGGACTTGGCGACCCCCGCCGGACACCTCCGGTGTTGTTGAGATCCCGGACGTAGCCCCCAGTCAATGTTGGGTATTTTCTCCTCCAAACTATCTTAAAACTTTTAACAAGACAAACAGAGTCAAGAAACACCAGTGAGACAGAAAGTCAAATTTTAGCTCGCGAGGAGTGCAAACAGTCCGTACACGTAGTACCACTGAAGCACTAAGGACTGCTGCGCCTGCTCACTCTTTTTTATTAGGAAAACCTACCCACAGCGTGAAACTTGTCCTAAGGGGGGGGGGGGGGGGGGGGGGGGAGGAGAAGCATGACAAGTTTCTTCAGTAAAACAAACACATGCGTCAATAAGTGCAGCTGCGTGGAGAAACAGTTTCTTCCTTCATCTTATCATCAAAGGTCAGCACATCCCGTTCTTGCAGGCTCTTCTGTTGCACTTATCATCTGTTCTGCATCATAAATTCACAACAGTCAAAACTGACCTCAGCATACTATCTTCACTCCCAGTTCAGACTGACCTCAGCATACTTAAGACAAAGTTGAATAACAAGTATATTCTCAGGGTTATTTTAAAGACAGGTACAAAGCAGCACAATAACATTTTCAACAGAAAGAAGACAAAGGTACAAATGTTTAACAGTGATAACATATATATATATAAAATCTTTAACACTTTCCCAACTCATTCTTTGCTCCTATGAAATTCGTACCTTGGTCAGATCTTATTTGTCTGACTGTTCCTCTGATTGCTATGAAGCATCTCAATGCATTTAGAAATGCATCGTTTGTCAGATCTTCAAGCATCTCGATATGGATGGCCCGGGAGCTTAGACATGTTAATAACAGCCCATACCTCTTGTACTCTTTTCTACCTTGCTTTGTGTAGAAAGGGCCAAAACAGTCGATGCCTGTGTATGAGAAAGGAGGAGATGGCTCTATTCAATCAACAGGCAAGTCAGCCATGTGCTGTTCTTCAGTTTGTCCCCGCACCCTCCTACATGTCACACAACTCTTGATGTGCTTGGCCACCACTTTACTGGCACCCATTATCCAGTATCCATTGGCTCTGAGTTTGTTTAGTGTTTGCCCTCGGCCTTGGTGCTGTGTTCTTTTATGGCAATGGTCAAGTATCAGCTGTGTTACGATGCCTTCTTTCGGGAGTATTATGGGATGTTTGAACTCCAGCGAAGCTGATGACTTTCTTAACCTGCCACCAACTCTGAGCACTCCGTCCTCAAGGAATGGGTCAAGCTCATACATTTTATGAGTTTTCCTGAGTTTTTGTGATTGGCTAAGCAGTTTGAGCTCTTCTCCAAATGTATCTTTTTGTGCCGCCTTGATTAGCATGAGAGCTGCTTTCTTTCGCTCCTCTACAGTAACAGTCCCAGATATGTCCTTATGAGCCAGCCTCTGAATGCGAGCAATGACATTGAGGCATGTGACCCAGTCTGAAAATCTTGCCAACCTTTTCAGGAGGTCATCTTCTCTCACAACATCAGTTTTCAGGACTTTGACCTCTGGGTCACCTATGAGAAGCTCTGGGGTTGTTGGGTTAGTCACAATTTCCTGTTCCCATAAGAACTTGGATCCTCTTAGCCAATCTGATGCCATTAGATCTGCCACCTTGAGTCCTCTAGATGCATGGTCTGCCGGGTTTTGACTTGTTTCAATGTAAAACCATTGATTGGGGTCAGTAGCATCTCTGATTTTCTGGATCCGATTCGCTACAAAAACATGAAAGCGGCGGGCATCGTTCTTGATGTACCCCAGTACCACTTGTGAATCCGTCCAAAAGTACTCTTCATCTATCCTCAGGTCCAGCTCTTCTCTGAGAATCTTGCTTACAGCTGCAGGGATTGTGGCAGCGGTGAGCTCCAGACGTGGGATACTGACAATCTTCATGGGTGCTACCCTAACCTTGGCCATAACTAAAGTGCAATGCACTCGTTCTTCAGCTACGATCCTGATATACGAGCACTGCCCATAGCCATCATTACTGGCATCAGAAAAGTGATGCAGCTCGATCTTCTGAATCGTGCCAAGATCGTTGGGAACAAAGCACCTTGGTATTTGAATGTTTTGAAAGTTGTACAGGTCATTGAGCCATGTCTCCCACTTTGGCCTTAGGTCTGGCGGGACAGGCTCATCCCAGCCTACACCTCGCTTGCACATTTCTTGCAAGATTCTTTTCCCAGTCAAGATGTAGGGGGCCAGAAATCCTAACGGATCATATATGCTGACGACTGTGGATAAGATGCCTCGTCGCGTGGCTGTTCTTTCTTGTTGGACCACACTGAATGAGAAGACATCCATTTCTATGTTCCACTTCACTCCTAGCACTCTCTGAGCTGGCAGCTCTGTGTAGTTTAAGTCCACGTCCTTGACTTCTACAGCATGCTCACTCTCTGGAATGGTCTTCAAGACAGCTCTGTTATTGCAAACAAACTTGTGCAGTCGCAGTTGTCCCTTCTGACAGACTTCTCTTGCTTCATGGACAAGTTGCTTGGCCTTTTCAACTGTATCCAGACTGACAAGTCCATCATCCACATAAAAGTTTCTCCGGATGAAGCTTGCTGCCATGGGGTACTTACTCTCATATTTGGTGGCGAGGTATTTCATGCCATAATTTGCGCATCCTGGCGATGATGCCGCGTCAAATATGTGCACCCTCATGCGGTATTCTTTGGATTCACTCGTGTTCCCATTCTCCCACCACAGGAACCTCATGACATCCTGATCTTCTGGAGTAACATGAAAGCGGTGGAACATTTTCTCAACGTCGCAGTTGATTGCAACTGGATACTGTCGGAACCGACACAGCACCCCCGTCAAGGCATTGGTTAAATCAAGTCCTGTGAGGAGGTGATCATTTAACGAGGTGCCTTCGTATTTGGCAGAACAGTCAAAGACAACTCTTATCTTCTCTGGCTTTCACGGGTGATACACCCCATGGTGTGGGATGTACCAGATGTTCCCGTCCTTTGGTGTTGCACGCACTTCCTCTGCATCACCATCCTTGAAAACATTGACCATGAACTGAACATAGTCCTCCTTGTATTTGGGATTTTTATCCATCTTCCCTTTTAGATGTTTCAGCCTAAATGTGGCAAGATGTTTGTTGTTAGGCAGCTGTGGGCGCTCTCTAAAAGGCAGAGGCATCTCCAGATGACCATTCTCATTATGATGAATTCCCTCATTCAGAATTTGTAAGAACTGAATATCTTCTTGAGAGATTGTTCCATCTGTAGGATTTGTATCCTGAAAATCTCTCTCAAGAGCCTTAATCGCACATGCAGGTGTAATAGGTGGAATTTCTTTTACAGAGATGCGATAGCAGAATCCAGCATTTGTTCCTTCACCAGTAGTAGGCGTTTTGGCACCAACTACGCTCCACCCGAGGTCTGTTTTCACTGCGTATGGCTCATGCTCGGCTCCAGATACGACTTCTTTCGGTTTTAGAGCTCTGACACAGTCGTAGCCTATTAGCAGTCCAGCAGGACAGTCTAGCAAGTCTGGCATGTTGTCAGCTATGCTAAGCAAGTGTGTCCATCCTTTGGCTGTTTCCTGAGTTGGAATGCTGGTCTTCTCCAACGGGATATCTTCTTCCAAAGTAGTTATCATATTTCAAGATTCTCTTCGTCACATTCTTCCTTTGAGTTTGCTCCTAATGTACTGAACCTCAGCTTTGAAGTTTACATAAGTTAGCATAAACTTTCTTTCCTTTTTTGCACTCTCTTCTTTTGCATAATCAAGCCACTTTTCAGTTGGTCTTCGCTCTCTTTCTGATCGTCTAAGTTGTTCAGGTTGAGAAGTTGATTCCTGGCTCTTTATGCTATGTGCTTGTAGACTATCAATCTCAGCTATGCGTTCTGTCATTTGGTCTCTTAATGTTGCATCTGTTTCAGTTTCTAACTTGGTTTGTAATTCTATTTTTTCTTCTTCAAGAGCCTGAATTACTGCCTCAAGTACAAGAGCACTCTCTTTGCTTTGATCCATTTTCTGAACTATTTTGAAACAACACTATAAAAGTAGTAATCAAAATCTTAAAATCTTAAGCAAAACCTATACTACAATGACTCCTCAGTGTTAATTTCAAATATCAATCACAAACATGTTAAACAAAACAAGAAATCCACAGTAGGACTGTCAAATTACCTATTAACACAGGCCAGAAATAGTCACACAAAATATGCACAATGGCCTTTTACACTTATTTAAATATTTACAAGATATAATGTTCGTTTCTTATCAGCTGAAGAAAACCTGAAAGGAAAGGCTTGGTTTTTCCACTCACGACAACGGCACGCTGCTGCTCTCTTGTGGTGACTTGTGGAAACGGCACTGTCTCAATCCTTGTCCTCGATGCAGAGCCGACTCCACGTTTTGCAAGTCACTGCAGTTGCAACGGTCCGAGTAGATTTCCGAGCGAGGAGTTCACAGCTTGCATTCACCGCGCGGTGTCCCTCGATGTTCTCGGGCTGAGCTGCACACGGTGCACGTGTTCACTATAGCTGCTCCCAACTTTTCTTAACTGGTTGATGAAAGTGCCACGCTCCGACTGATGGTTCAAACGGTTATTACAGGAATTTTCTGTCTCACAAAACGCCAAAGACCACCGTGAACACTGAAATAAATACACGGTGACAAATACACATCAGTGAAACCGCCATGGTCCTATCTATGAATTGCTTAACTGACACTTATTACATAAAATATCAATGCTCTCAAAAAAAACCCATAATTTACACACATACAATACAAGAATATGTCACTCAAATGTCCATACCGTGTGCGCCTCCAACCAGGTTAGGAGTTGCTAGAAGTCCATTTCTTCATATTTCAGTCTTGCATATACCGCTTGCACTGACTATTAAAACGAAACTCACATTTCTCCATCGAATGTATCACGTGACCAAGTGATGACCTAACTGCTGACATAATCAGGTGACGTTATTAATCAAACAATTTTCCCAAAGTATGCACAAAATAATCAAAAAATATACAAAATCTAAAATGGATATTAAAGATAAAATAAATAAATTCACAAAGAAAAAAGCTTATGTTACTGTGTTCACTACAGTTTTGTTGTGCATTTTCGATTTTTGAGACATATTGCTTTAAGTTTTCTGTCTTGACGCTTTGATGTCTTCCTTGGTCTACCAGTATGTTTGCCTTTAACAACCTTCCCATGTTGTTTGTATTTGGTCCAGAGTTTAGACACAGCTGACTGTGAACAACCAACATCTTTTGCAACATTGCGTGATGATTTACCCTTTTTTAAGAGTTTGATAATCCTCTCCTTTGTTTCAATTGACATCTCTCATGTTGGAGCCATGATTCATGTCAGTCCACTTGGTGCAACAGCTCTCCAAGGTGTGATCACTCCTTTTTAGATGCAGACTAATGAGCAGATCTGATTTGATGCAGGGTATTAGTTTTTGGGGATGAAATTTACAGGGTGATTCCAGAATTGAGTGAGTCCATATTTTTGGACTGCTTGGTCTGAAAAAGTAACTGTTACTGACTGCCACAATTTTTTTTGCTGATTTCTTATAGTGTTTCTTAAAGCCAGAAAGTTGCCATTTGAAATGACTTTAGTTTTGTGTCATGTCTGTGATCTGCTTTTTTTCTACAAAATTAAACAACTGAATGAACATCCTCCGAGGCCGGTGATTCCATAATTATTGCCAGGAGTTGTATGTGAAACAGTTGAAACCCAGCCTTAACCGGGGAGGGGGTCTGAGACACGCTTTGTCCCCTGTTTACAATGGGGTACTCAGGTCAAAGCAGTTTCAGTCTTTTGTTCATGGTAATGAGTCATTCATGTCATCAGGAGAGTCGTCAAGGGAGCCATCAGGAGAGGGTCTGTCCCATCATTAGGAGGGACAGCTGCCCTGTCATTAGGAAGGTGCTAACTATAGTACAATGGGTGCTATTTAGAGCTACTGTTTAGTCACTAGCCTACAGCAGTCTGCCTCTCGGTAGGAGGGGTCTGGTTAGGTTTAAAACTCCAGCTTTTGTGGCTTCTGTTTATTCTTCTCTACAAGAGTCAAGGCAGAAGTCAGACTACCAGAGCAAGAATTTTAGCTGAGGAAGCTTCTGCGATTTGAAGCGAAACGTCCTCGCGTCAAGCAACCCAGTCCAGTCGAAGATTCAAGCTTCTCTACCATGGAAACCACCTGGACAAACTGAGAGCCTACACAGAAACATCCATCCTGTGTATTAAAAATGTTAAGCTCTGGAAAACCTAAATACATAAATGCTCTTCAAAGCTGCCAACATACATAACCTTTTAGAAGCCTGTCAAGTTTAGCGCTGCCACATGTAAGTGTTGATTGAGAAGCAACTTTACAATCACACAAAATGACAAGATGTGGCTTTTGCTTTCGCCCAGTAAAATACAATTATGGATTTACAAATTGGTACACTTTTCACATAATGTTTAGATTTATACTTCTTTTTTTTTAAATGGCAGCAGTGTAAAGGAAGCTACCACAGCTGTTTAAGAAAGGAGCAGTTTATATGAATATATTGCATTGTGGAATAATTTTACAGAGTCATTGAAGCTTTGTTGAAAAATTGTCATTACAAAATTGAGTTGATTGGAAGTGAACAGATCTTAAAAATGAATCCCATCACATAGTTTGAGTGCATGAAGTGAACCTTTCCTTTCAAGTAGCTGTGTGGCAAATATTCTTACCCAAGTTTGGCTTTTAAATGAGCATACTGTGCAACATTATTTTTCAATTTTTTATATAGTTGAACAAAATTATGTAAATTTGTTTTTTTTTGTTTGTTTGTTTTTTGCGCCGTTCTGTTTTTGTCTACCAGATGATGTCTTCAAACAACTGATCATGAGCATTTTCTGCAGAGGTCTGTTAAGTTTTATTTGCTCTTGACCCCAATTTCAAATCTGACACACACACAGCATATGTGTGTGTATATTCACGGAGACGTTGGACCACTCGATAATATACTCTTGATATTTTAGCCTATTGTGTGTACTCATGATGCCTGGATGGTGACATGATGGTAAACCATGATCCATGATCAAAGTCTATTCTGTTGATCATTTGGTCATTTCGGCTTGTGGATGGCCTACTGGGATGTGCTTCACTCTCTGTTGAGGGGAGGTGATGGTCTAGTGGTTAAGCATTGGTCTTGAGACCAGAGGGTCCTCAGTTCAAATCCCAGCCTGACTGGAAAGTCATTAAGGGCCCTTAGGCAAGGTCCTTAATCCCCTAGTTGCTCCTGGTGTGTAGTGGGTACCTTGCATGGCAGCATCATGGCACTGGGGTGAATGTGAGGCATTATTGTAAAGCGCTGTGAGCGTCTGATATAGATGGAAATGCACTATATAAATGCAGTCCATTTACCACTGATGTGCGCCTGTTTTTGAAGCAGTTATACCACTTTTTTATTTGCATTATGCTCATGGTATCATTGCCAAAATTCTGCTCAATCTTGTGAACATTTTCCACTTGGATATTGCCAAGCTTTTGGCAAAATTTGATGCAATACCTTTGCTGAAGTCGTTCTGTCATGTGGTAGTAAATGAGACTCCGATGGGCACTCAGTACACGTGTTCACCCTCGCGACTGATGCACTGTGCAGGCGGGAAAAAATTCATGGTTGTGCAAGAGGGGTCTGACTATATGCTGAAGGCTGACTGTGTTAAAAACTCAACCTTCACACATTGTACATAGTATTTTCATCTCCTTTTGAATTATTGCATTCTTTCACGTTACCAGGCTCGCACATGAATGTGCAAGATGTGCAAGATTTTGCATGTGCAAGATTTTTACAACATGTTTATGATGATGTAGAGGGCCGCTTGGATGAGAAAACAGATCCATCCACATACAGAGCTCCTCCTCTTCCCTGCTGTTTCTCTGACCTTCACTTTGGTTGAAATTCAGTAAGGATGTTGTCTCAGCTTTGGTTTCTCTCAGCTGTCCAGAGGAGGTCCTGGTGGATCTGCTCGCCATGCTCACAAGTCTGTAGATTTGAAGGCTTTAATACAGGAACGTTAAATGTGTGCATGTAATACAAGTGTAATAACACATTCATCTGGCTCTCCATTGCTTCAGAGATCTGCACCAATCAAATTGTGTGTTTCTGAAAGGGTCATACTACCAGTGGTGTGTCCTGTATTTTACATACCTTCAAGGCTATGCTCCTGCAATTAAACAAAACACAGAAGCAGCATCATAAATTGATACTGAATATTGAAGCTATAACTCACAACAGTCTGCCATATTTACTCATATGACCACCAACCAAGCAAAAACGCCATAAATACAAATAACACAAACTTTCAACACATTTTTCCAGCTAAGCTGTAGGACATATGTACACCTTTCAAACAGACATGGATGATAGACAGACCGCAGAAATCATTCACACCACACCAGCAGCAATGATTGCAAGCCAATGATTAGCCTATCAATAGCAAAGAAAATTCTGTGAAAATCAGTTAAACTTACTAATGCTTATCATTTGAAAACAAAGTCCATTTTGCTCTTTTCTTTAAAAATTTCAAAGACTTGGTGCAAAACATCAGTGCATTTCAGTTCCCAGTAAATCTGCCTCCATTTCTTTTTTCAGCTACTGTGCACGAAAAAACAGAGTTTCTCCGGCAGCTAGGATTGGCTGAGAGTGAGGGAACATCTCTAAACAAGATACACATGCTTGGTGAGAACTTACGTTCGTGGTTGAATGAACGTTAAGTGGTTGAAAGAAGTCTCTGTGACGTTTTGTTGCTGATCTATTAATCAAGTACAAGTACACTTTGTAGTGCTGTTATATATATATATATATATATATATATATATATATATATATATATACACACACAGTACTGTTCAGAATAATAGTAGTGCTATGTGACTAAAAGATTAATCCAGGTTTTGAGTATACGAGGTCTGTTAGAAAAGTATCCGACCTTTGGCCGGGGAAAAAAAACTGGCTTACCTGGAGCGTTGGAAACCTAATCACCCTTGAAGTAGTCTCCTTGGGACTCCACATACTTCTCCCAGCGGTGTTGCCACTGTTGGAAGCATTCCAAAAAGCCTCTTTCGGAATGGAGTACAGCTCCGCCGTTGTTGAATGTCCTCCCTCGTCTCAAACGCGTCCTTTTAATGGTCTTTTAAGTTTTGGGAACAGCCAGAAGTCGCAAGGGGCCAATGCAGGAGAGTATGGAGCCTGTTGAACCACAGGAGTTTGGTTTTTAGTCAAAAAGTCCGAATTAAGTTCGAGGAATGTGCTGGAGTATTGTCGTGATGGATGCACCATGATCCTGTGGCCCACAACTCTGGTCTCTTGCGCCGTACAGCATCACGGAGGCGACGGAGGACATCCCTGTAATACTCCTTCGTTATTGTTTGATCCTGTGGTGCGTACTCGTGGTGTACCACACCGCAGGAGTAAAAAAACAGTCAGCATCACCTTCATGTTGCTGCGCACTTGGCGCGCCTTCTTCAGTTGTGGCGACGTGGAATGCTTCCATTGTGATGACTGGAATTTGGTTTCCGGGTCATACCCGTACACCCAGGATTCATCACCGGTGATAATGGTGTCCATAAAGCTGGGATCACTTTGTGTGGAGTCCAGCATGTCCTGTGAGACTTCAACACGGAGGTGCTTTTGCTCCGCCGTCAGCAACCTCGGCACAAATTTCGCAGCCACTTGTTTCATGCTCAAATCTTCTGTCACGATGGAATGTGCCGAAAAAGTGCTAATGTCCACTTCTTCCGCAATTTCTCTGATGGTCACTCGACGGTCCCGCATCACTACAGCGTTCACTTTGGAAATGATCTCGTCATTTCGGCATGTCGATGGTCGGCCAGATGTGCGTCCATCTTTAAACCGGTTGTACCACTCTTTAATATGTGTGACGCCCATAGCTTCATCTCCGAAAGCCATCTTAATTTTCCGAATCGTTTCCACCTGGCTGTCACCAAGTTTCTGGCAGAATTTGATGCAGTAACGTTGCTCCAATCGTTCAGCCATTTTCCTCGGAATAAAAATCCACGGAGCACACAGCACCAGTCCTCACACAAAGGCTGCTCACAGGCGAATGACGCAACTGACAGGGGTGATAAAACTCACGCATGCGCACGAAGGTTCAAGCTTGGCTGATGCAATCACACGTGATTCAAATCCATAAGGTTTTTGAAAAAAATAAAAAGGTCGGAAAATTTTCTAACAGACCTCGTATTTCTTATTGTTACATGGGAAACAAGGTACCAGTAGATTCTCACAAATCCAACAAGACCAAGCATTCATGATATGCACACTCTTAAGACTATGAAATTGGGCTATTAGTAAAAAAAAGTAGAAAAGGGGGTGTTCACCATAATAGTAGTGTGGCATTCAGTCAGTGAATTTGTCAATTTTGTGGAACAAACAGGTGTGAATCAGGTGTCCCCTATTTAAGGATGAAGTCAAGCACCTGTTGAACATGCTTTTCTCTTTGAAAGCCTGAGGAAAATGGGACGTTCAAGACATTGTTCAGAAGAACAGCGTAGTTTGATTAAAAAGTTGATTGGAGAGGGGAAAACTTATACGCAGGTGCAAAAAATTATAGGCTGTTCATCTACAATGATCCCCAATGCTTTAAAATGGACAATAAACCAGAGACGCGTGGAAGAAAACGGAAAACAACCATCAAAATGGATAGAAGAATAACCAGAATGGCAAAGGCTCACCCATTGATCAGCTCCAAGATGATCAGTCTGGAGTTACCTGTAAGTGCTGTGACAGTTAAAAGACACCTGTGTGAAGCTAATTTATTTGCAAGAATCCCCTGCAAAGTCACTCTGTTAAATAAAAGACATGTGCAGAAGAGGTTCAGTTTGCCAAAGAACACATCAACTGGCCTAAAGAGAAATGAAGGAATATTTTGTGGACTGATGAGAGTAAAATTGTTCTTTTTGGGTCCAAGGGCCTCAGACAGTTTGTGAGACGACCCCAAAACTCTGAATTCAAGCCACAGTTCACAGTGAAGACGGTGAACCATGGTGGTGCAAGCATCATGATATGGGCATGTTTCTCCTACTATGGTGTTGGGCCTATATATCACATACCAGGTATCATGGATCAGTTTGGATATGTCAAAATACTTGAAGAGGTCATGTTGCATTATGCTGAAGAGGACATGCCCTTGAAATGCATGTTTCAACAAGACAATGACCCCAAGCACACTAGTAAACGAGCAAAATCTTGGTTCCAAACCAACAAAATTAATGCCTCGCAGATGTGAAGAAATCATGAAAAACTGTGGTTATACAACTAAATACTAGTTTAGTGATTCACAAGATTGCTAAAAAAGCAGTTTGAACATAATAGTTTTGAGTTTGTAGTGTCAACAGCAGATGCTATTATTGTGAACACCCCCTTTTCTACTTTTTTGTTTTCACTAATAGCCCAATTTCATAGCCTTAAGACTGTGCATATAATGAATGCTTGGTCTTGTTGGATTTGTGAGAATCTACTGGTACCTTGTTTCCCATGTAACAATAAGAAATATACTCAAAACCTGGATTAATCTTTTTAGTCACATAGCACTACCACTATTCTGAACACTACTGTATATGAAAATACAGTAAGGTATGTCTTCTATAATATATTCAAATTCTAAAGTAGAACTCTACTAGTGTATACTAAGGTATATCTAAATATCTTTAAAAAAAGAGTAGAATAGAGCAGAGTACCATCCCTGAGAACCAGGGATGGTAGGTTCAAATCTTTTTTATCCCATGGGAACTCTCCCTATCCACCCAAGCAGCTCAAGAAATTTGACATCATGTATATAAGTGATATTTACACAATAAGGGTAATAAACAACATATACAACAAATACAAGAAATATAGTACTACGTAATACACAGGAATTAGCTTCTAAAACCTAAATATTCATACAGGAGAAGATTGTATTATACGTATACCTAGTCTATAGACTAGTAGTAAAATAAATTATAGCTAGTAGGCTAAGCTATAAATATGGTTAATTTATTATGGAAACAGAAGCTATGATGTAATATGTTTTAGGTATCTATCTAAAGTTCACCCTACTTGCTTACTATAAGAAGACAAAATACATATTCTATATGCTATCTAATGGAAACCCCAAAACAGGATACTATATATTGATATATGTTAAAGAATGCATAAACTGAAGAATATTAAAAATGTACACCATATAAAATAAATAAGTAAATTACGAAAATAAGCTAACTATAGCTAGATGAGCTACCATTAAATTAGCCATTAATAAGCCAACCGTACCTTGCTAGCCAACAAGGTAAACAAAGCCAGTAACTTGTGTATACAGTACAATAGCATAGTTTAATCCTAAAATAACAGTATTAACAAATACATATAAAAACAAATGTAAACAAAAATGTGTATTGTTAGTTTCCCAAACAGAACAGAACCGACTATAGTGTTAGCTATGCTAAATGGTGCTACAGCCGGCTAGATAAGCTAATGTTAACTGTTAGGTTAAACTAATTGTGCCACACTCTTCCATTTTTATCATTAATATAATAAATTAAAAAAGAGAAAGTAAAGTGTACTGAAATGTATATAGAGACATGACATGATATGACAACTGGAATAAGCAGGTATAGAGAATGAATACACGAATGACTGAGTAGAAACATATTTACAGGAGAAAGCACAGAATAGAAATCCATATCAAGATCATTCAAAACTACACAGAATATTGTTATTCAAGGTCATTGGGTCGCCATTTAAATGTTTCCTTATGCCTTATGAATGCAGTTATCAGTGCCTGTACAAACACGATAATTGATCCAAAAATCATCCAAATATGTCATCTCTCAATTTTTTGGCCAGAAAATGTCATCCTTAGCAACAATCAGTGGCCATCCTGAAAAATGGCAGCTTTCTTGGAATTTTCAGTGGCTAACAAGAAGCTTAAAGAGGAAATTATTCATAAAAAACTGAGTCTGCTGATGTAAATGGATTCATTGGAGCCTCTTTTCGTTTGGTTTTCACAAGTGAATTGTGAAAGCTGCTGAATAAAAGGAGGTTTTATTGTTTAATGAGCTGTAAGGCTTCAGGAAGGTCAGTTTATTTCGTGTTGTGTCTGTGGCGTGGCGGCACTGGAGCCCAGTTGGAAACACGTTAGGACAATATACGCTTGTGAGGCAGAAGAAGAAGAAAAAACTAGAAGATGGCCTTGTACAGGCAGCATGTAGTCTTCTATCTGTAAAGTTGGACAAACATGTGGCGGTGTGTCCTGAAGCTGTAAATCAGTAGATAACAAGGAGGAAACGCCAGGCTGCAGCAGTGAGAAGAATGCAGTGTAAGCAACAGATATCTCAAGAGAGCTCAGATTAAGATCAAAAAGACGACGGGAAGCACGCAGTAAACAGCTAAATCAGCGGCTTCTTGGTGCAGTGTTGTATAAACATGCAGGATTGTTTTTGCATAAACATTTGTAATCTGCCATACTGAGAAAACAAATCTTAGAGCAAGTCATCATAAGAAGGTCAGATGGGTCTCAAACATTCAGGCACAACCGTTTGTTTTGGTAGTGTAGCGCATTTGTGCTCAGCTAACTGTAACTGAGTGATACGTCTTTGGTGCTTCAAACACAAGACTTTTTGCTCACAAGACCAGCATTCTACCATCTCATCCAAAGGGGATCCCCAACTAGCCAAGCTAGTAGGAACAATATTTCAATGTGGGTTTCACCATGTTACGTAGCATTACCTAACTTTAACTTGCTCAGGCTGTGTAACGCTGAGAAATGGGGGAGGGTTCACTAGTCGTAACCTCTTTATATTATTTGATGGTGTATATTACAACCCCAAACTGATTTTAAAGTTCACAAACAGATGTAATATCCACTTTTGTTCACTTTACAAAACTATAACATACAACCCCAATTCCAATGAAATTGGGACGTTGTGTAAAATGTAAGTAAAAACAGAATACAATGATTTGAAAATCCTCTTCAACCTATAATCAATTGAATACACCACAAAGAGAAGATATTTAATGTTCCAACTGATAGACTTTGTTGTTTTTGTGCAAATATTTGCTCATTTTGAAATGGATGCCTGCAACATGTTTCAAAAAAGTTGGGATGGGGCAACAAAAGACTGGGAAAGTTGATGAATGCTCAAATAACACCTAATTGGAAACAGGTGAGTGTCATGATTGGGTATAAAATGAGCATCCCCAAAATCTCAGCTGTTCACAAGCAAAGATGGGGTGAGGATCACCACTTTGTGAACAAATGCATGAAAAAATAGTCCAACAGTTTGAGAACAATGTTTCTCAACGTTCAATTGCAAGGAATTTAGGGATTCCATCATCTACTGTCCATAATATAATCAGAAGATTCTGGAGAACTTTCTACAAGTAAGCAGCAAGGCCGAAAACCAACATTGAATGCCTGTGACCTTTGATCCCTCAGGCGGCACTGCATTAAAAACCAACATCATTGTGTAAAGGATCTTACCGCATGGGCTCAGGAACACTTCAGAAAACCATTGTCAGTTAACACAGTTCATCGCTACATCTACAAGTACAAGTTAAAACTCTACCATGCAAAGCGAAAGCCATACATCAACAACATCCAGAAACGCCGCTGCCTTCTCTGGGCCTGAGCTCATTTGAAATGGACAGACACAAAGTGGAAAAGTGTGCTGTGGTCTGATGAGTCCACATTTCAAACTGTTTTTGAAAATCATGGACATCGTGTACTGCGGACAAAAGAGTAAAAAGACCATCCAGATTGTTACCAGTGCAAAGTTCAAAAGCCAGCATCTGTGATGGTATGGGGGTGTGTTAGTGCCCATGGCATGGGCAACTTACACATCTGTGATGGCACCATCAATGCTGAAAGGTACATCCAGGTTTTGGAGCAACACATGCTGCTATCCAAGCAATGTCTTTTTCAGGGACGTCCCTGCTTATTTCAGCAAGACAATGCCAAGCCACATTCTGCACATGTTACAACCGCGTGGCTTCATAGTAAAAGAGTGCAGGTACTAGACTGGCCTGCCTGCAGTCCAGACCTGTTGCCCACTGAAAAAGTGTGGCGCATTATGAAGCACAAAATACGACAACGGAGACCCCGAACTGTTGAACAACTGAAGTCGTACATCAAGCAATAATGGGAAAGAATTCCACCTACAAAGCTTCAACAATTAGTGTCCTCAGTTCCCAAACACTTATTGAGTGTTGTTAGAAGGAAAGGTGATGTAACACAGTGGTAAACATACCACTGTCCCATGTTTTTTGAAACATGTTGCAGGCATCCATTTCAAAGTGAGCACATATTAACACAAAAACAATAAAGTTTATCAGTTTCAACATCAACTATCTTGTCTTTGTGGTGTATTCAATTGAATATAGGTTGAAGAGCATTTGCAAATCATTGTATTCTGTTTTTATTTACATTTTACACAACGCCCCAACTTCATTGGAATTGGGGTTGTATGATTCTGTTGACATACACCATTAATCATCTTTAATTATACTGTTTATACATCTATTGAATTGAAAATTGACAAATAATGGTAATTCACGATAATTTAACGTTTTTTTTTCTTTTTTTGAGGGGGGGGTATATGTTCTTCATGTCCTATGTTTCACAGTTCTACACACCTATGCTCAAAAGGTCACATGTTCACAAGATGTTATGCTTCCAGTGTCCTATGTTCTCCCTCGGTCCTATCTGCCCAAGGATCTATGCTCCCAAGGTCTTATGGTTTGAGGAGCTAGGGTCCTAGGTTCGAGTGTTCCTAGGGTCATTGTTCCGCAGCTCTATACTGTACATTATGGAAAACTCAAAAAGATATTCTCCACTTCTGTATTCACATTGGGCTGCTGTGGGAACTTATCAAAGGGGTTTTCAGTTCATCAGCACTGGTAATTTGCTCTCAGTGTATAGTAAAAGATAACTCAAGGGAACCTCTCAAATGGTTGGAGAAAACAAATGCACATATAATATACATACATACATATGTACAGGGGATACACATACACCAGATGTGTATCTTGACCATTTTATGAATAAAGATTGACTTCAAAATCATGTGCCTCTCACAAGGTCCATCCATGGCATGACCCCCCCCCCCCACACACACACACAGAGACAATCCCAATTAATCATCCTTGTAACTACATATATATATATATATATATATATATATATATATATATATATATATATATATATATATATATATATATATATATATATATATATATATATATATATATATTCTACTCACATTGTGAACTCTGGGTTAGGTGAACCTTTCAGGGCAGTAAGTCACATTACATGTTTCTCCAGCTCATTTTTGTGCAAATAAGAACAAGACAAACAACAAAGCCTTGCTTCTACACCCTCATGTGATAGTTTAATCCTAATCGTATTTGGGTTGTCTCTACAGGTTTGGAATAATGTAACTGTGTTGCCTTAGATTAACACAGAAGAGTGCCCAGCTGTAATTCATCAATACATTTCAAATATTTGTTATTAGGGATCCACGTCCCAAAGGGACGAAGACCCCTATTATTTTTACCTGAGGCCATTAAATATGGCCATCGAATATTGCTAAGGCTTTTTGTCCGTCCGTCCGTCTGTGCTCAGCAGTCCTATTGCTGCCTTCAGTCTTCAAATTCACAGGGAACATTCTTGGGACACAGACCTTGGACAAGTTCAAAGATGGCTATTCTTGACATATTTTAAGAGGTTAAAAAGTCACATTCTGTTCCTATTTTTATGGTATGATCTTGCGAACGTTAGCGTAGTGATGTCACTTCTTGGTGTTGCTAGCTGCTAATTTCACTTCACTTTTAACCAAAATATAACACCTTTATCATATATTATGTAAAAGCCAGTGAGAAATAAACACTTCACAGAAAATGCTGTTTTTGGAACGTATTATCACCTCTGAAGTGACTGACATAAAAGTTCTATGATGGAGTTTTCATATTTCTTCTTGTGTTGGCACAGCTAGTTGCTGAATTTGAGTTGGTGTGGCATAATTCACAAAACTGCCCATCGTTCATGAATGAATTACTCTTTTGATAACAAACTTTTGATAACAAACACAATAAACTTGGACATGTTTATTGTGGATACTGCAAAAAGTTATCCCTTAACTGACCCGATGAAGGCGCTACAACTACTACAATATACTTTTGGCCATAACTTCTGAAACCGGAGGTCTAAAATAAAAATTCTAATGGATCTGGATTCCATGGAAGATTCTGCATTTAACCATATAGCCCCCAACCACTTCAGCCTTGAAAATCTTTGGCCACTTTGAATATTCTGACAAACTTTTTTCAGTATTCCTTCAACAATTTATCCTCAGTCTTCACAAAATGTAAGCTGTACAATGATTTAACCAATCCAAACAGTTACTGAAGGGATCTTTGAAGGTTTATCCTCATGGGGGTGCTGTAACACCATAGTAGACTTTTGACAACACCAACTGTATGGAACCAGTAATGATAAAGTACCATAGCACAGACAGTTACTGAGACATAGGAAGAGGCAGGGCACATGGGGAGCTTTGAACGTTCATGTTATTCGTGAAACAGGGCTTGGACCCTGGCAATCGCTGCTTGCAGCTATATTTATTATTATTATTGTTATTCAGACTTCTTCATCTTCTTTATTAAAAGTGTTGGGAGCACAGAAACCGCAAGGGTTAGAAAAACCAACCTTAGCAAGTAGGTCAGAAATCCCCACCGCTACTCATATTCAAAGAATTACCGTTATCGTCCTCATGGTGGCACGGTTCCTTTTCTGGTGTTCTTTGTGCTCGTGCACATCTAGCTATGTTGGCCTCACTTACATCCATTTTGTGGCTTTGCAGCAATTTTGAGATTTCCTACTCTTCACACATTTTTTTTTTTTTGCTCAGACCATAAACGTGACAGCAATGAAACTTGTTGTGTAGCATCCCCAAGGCACCCAGGACTCACAAAAAATAAAAATAAAAAATTGGCACTGAGAAACCACATGGTGGAGCTATACTAACCACATTTACCTTTTGGCTAATTACACCTGAACAGTGACACATAGAATCTTGAGTGCCCTGCAGTTAGCAACACTGGCCATGGCCATGTTTGCCTGGAACGTTTTCTGGCCTTTTTGAATTGTTTGTAAAAGAGGTTTTTTTTGGTACTCCTCCTCCAATCTTTGGCCAATCATTACAAAATGTGTCATGTACAATATTTGAACAGAGCCACACAAAATGCGACCAGATGGGGGCGCTACAACCACCGGCACCCACTATACTAAATGTCATTTAGCTCATGAAGGAATTGCTCTTTCAAAATCAAGCTTGGTGAACATGTGCAGTATGACATACTACAAAGACACATACCTTCGGCGAAATGATGTTGGAGCTATAATCACCGGTGTCGCCACCCGAACAGTCCCCCCCAAAAAATCAGTCCGCCCTGCCTTCACTGTGTATGTGTCATTTTGGAACATCAGCAGCGATTCACCGATTATCACCTCGTTTTCTGCTCATAGCGGCCTAGTTTCTGCTTAAAACTGACTTTAGAATGATTTAAGAGGTTTTACTTTCTCATCTGATGGTTAATGATCACATTATGTCCTTTGATCAGTTTGATTGTAGAGAGTCAGACTCAGAGAGTCAAACTCAGACGTGCTGCTGTGGCGCTCTGATCAGTCCCCTGTCTTTTATTATGAAATAATGCTGAATTTATGTGGAAATGATTGTTGTACAAAAGCTTCAGATATCTGTTGCTGAGATAGATGATGACTGGAGTGCAGTTTGAAGCAGAAACGAGGTGAGAATCTGTGAATCGCTGCTGATGCTCAAAAATGACGCATGCGCAGTGGGCGGACAGAAGGCAGGACGGACCGATTTTTAGTGGGGCTGTTTGGTCAGTGACACCGGCACCCACTACTCATGGAAAAAAAAAAATCAGGATACACAGACAGGTCTGAGTTGCAGGGGACAGGGAGAGAATTACCACAGCCATTAAGTTTGGACCCCACTAAGTTTGGACAGCCAATTAAGTTTGTCTGGGTCCACAGGGCCTGGACCCTGACAATCGCTGCTTGTGGCTATATTTTATCTTTCAAACTGAAATATTATGGATTGTACTAGTGTTGATATTTGAGCTCATACAATAATATTCTACAGAAACACTCAGGTGGCCGGAGTTATTTTTACTTCACATTTGAATTGCAGAAAAACATGATTTTTACATACACATATCACCATGACAATAATAATATAATAAAATTGCAATACTGGAATAAACATGTTTTCCTTAAGTTTATTCTGACACTTTATTTTCACAAAAATGTTGGAGGTCAGCATTTTTAAAAAACTACTGTTTAAATAACCTGCATATTTTTAATATCTTAATCTCCAAATAATACACTTCCTGTATTTTACTGACCTTTAACATTTCAAACGTTATTTATTTCCTTATCCAGGGAGCATCGGACAAGGTTATGACATAGTATGTTTGCCAGCTGTGTTGTTTCATGATTTTTGAATTCACGGGCCAACCAATGGGAGGAGGAATTTAGCAGTACACCCATGGTGTGTATTTCAGACATGTGTGTCCCGAAATGATGAACGCATAAGAAAACTGACAAACCTCTATTCGCAGTAAATATTCACAGTCATGGTTAAAATAACAACTATTGAAACTTTGAACCACATGAAACATTTTCATAAAGAAACAAATCTGCTGTGAAATGTTCCAAACATGAAATTAATTCTGAAACACTCCAAATACTAAAGGAAACTGTTAAGTTTCAAAATGCTCAAAACACCAAATGAAACATTTGATTCATAAGTATACTGGCTTGGCCATGAGTATTAAAACCTGTGACTGACATTTTGCCTCAAAGAACACAGCACCGTCAGTGTAGCTAGCATACCAAGCTATCAATACCTGCTAATTAGGGCAAACAATGCTAACATACATTTTCACTGCTATGCTGACGACACACAACTTTACCTCACCATTTCTCCTTCTTGTCCCCCCTCGGTCACAGTCTCCCGCCTCAGCTCCTGCCTGGAGGAGACAGAGGCGTGGATGAGTCAAAACGTCCTGCAGCTAAATGGCTCCAAAACAGAAGCCATCCAAACTGGTACCCCCCATCAACTCCGCTCTTCCCCAATCACCTCTGTTTCATTTTTTGGACACAACATTCCCCTCTCTCCCTCTGTGACAAATCTGGGGGTCAAATTTGACCCCCACCTCTGTTTTGACAATCATGTCACCTCCATCTGCAAAACTGCCTTCTTTCAACTCCGTAATATCTCCAAACTTCGCTCTTCTCTTTCCCTCCCTGCTGCAGAGAAGCTTGTCCATGCCTTTGTCTCCTCCAGGCTGGACTACTGTAATGCAGTCCTCATCGGGATCTCTGGCAGGAGCATTCAAAAGCTCCTGTATGTCCAAAACAGCGCTGCCAGGGTCCTGATGAGGGTGCGCAGGCACGAGCACATCACCCCCATCCTTCACTCCCTCCACTGGCTCCCCATTCACTGCCGTATTCAATACAAAGTCCTCCTGCACACTCATCACTGTCTCTACGGTGCGGCCCCCACTTACCTCACTGAACTGCTCACACCACACACTTCCACTAGGACCCAGTCAGGCCAACAGCACTGTCTAGCCGTGCCCAGGACACGGCTCAAGACCATGGGTGATAGGGCCTTCTCAGTGGCTGCTCCCCATCTATGGAACGCCCTCCCAGACCATCTCAGGGCTCCATAGACGGTGGATGCTTTTAAAAAAGGACTCAAAACCTACCTTTTTTACTCTGGCTTTTAGCTAAATAATTGCTACTGTTATCGCTCTTATTTTGATTTTATTGCTACTGTTTTATTGTTTTTACATTGATTTATAGTCTTTTGTGTTCTTCTGTTTTATACTGTAGCACTTTGGGATTTGGTGTCAAATGTAAAGTGCATTATAAATAAAATTTATTATTATTATTATTATTACATACAGATTTTGCCACAACAACAACTATATAATGCTAAAACTTCACTCCTTTAGTAGCTATCAGTAGCCTGATCATTTAATGTACTGAGAAAATAATTAGCGGCTCAAAACCTTTAATGTCCACATCAAACTAAACCATTTTGACAACCACTGCACAGTCCCCAAAAATATGATTTAATAAACACCCGAACCGAGGTTAGCCTGTTAGCTTAACTGGTTCCGACAAAAAATGGGTTCATTCAGGCTTCTTTTGTGCATGACGACGCACAGATATGGGCTTCATACTGTTCAGGGTCGCTCTCTTTGGAAAACCTATAGGTCACGTCACGCAGGCTTTGTCCAGTATAGGCTATATACAGGTTATGGATTTTTCAAACTGTAACCAAAAATAAACACAAAGGGATAATTCAAAATGCTACAAACACCAGCTGAAGCGATTGCTTTAGAAAATGATTTCTTTTCAAAATGCTTCACACTAAATGAAATGATTCACAAAACAATTCACTATTTCACAAATGTCCCAAAACACTAAATGGAGCGATAGTGCTCACAAAAGCAATGAATGTTGAAACTTTGACTCAAATGAACCAATATGGCCTCCAAACGCTGTCTTGAAATACAAAAGTAAGTTTCAAAATGCTTGTAAACTTTAACAGAAATGAAATACTTCAAACTGGATTGATTTCTGTCTTTCTGAGGAGGGAATAAAATGAATTATACATGTCTGATATTTGCGCAGTCGGAATTACTGGATTTACAAGAAGACGGACTGAATTTTTTTTTTTTTTTACATTGATTTTCTAACATAATTCCTGATAATAAAATGACTGGATGAAACTTAATTTGAAAACGGATATATTTGCAATTACACAGAATATCATTTATTTAAATGTGTGATAACATGAACATATTTGTCATGATGCCTGTTCTCGCTGGCTGCTTTACGTATGACGTCATCAAAGAGCCCACTATCCTCCTACCAATAGGGATTGAATATTCAAATGAGCTCCCCATAAAGACGACTTGAAAAGCGGCAACTGAGACGCCAAGGACAAGAAAACTCACTCCACATCCACATCCCAACAGTTTCAAGTCATTGATAGTCTGTTTCAGCATCACAGACAACTTTTCCGTCAGTGCAATCTCGGACAATAAGTTTTAACAACATGGGAAAAGAAAATATCTGTTTTTTCACTGTCTGGATCATTTTGGGAAAAATCTGTGCAGCCTTTTCCTCTACTCTTGAACCTACCACCGCTGTGAATGGTAAGACTGACCTACAAAAAAAAAAAAAAAAAAAAAAAAAAAAAAGCTACGTTACAGTTTCTTAAAATAACTGAAGTAGTGTATGACTTAATGCTTTTTTGTGCTAATCGCTGGTAATAAAGTGGTGAGAAGCGTTCACGGACCATCCAGAGCATTCAGGTCTAAGTGTGCACGAAGAAGATTATATATATATATATATATATATATATATATATATATATATATATATATATATATATATATATATATATATATATATATATATATATATATATATATATATATATATATATATATATATATATATATATATATATAACCTGCTATTCTAGAACATAAAGTCCTATTTTTGGTGTTTTCGGGCCATTTTAACAACAACAACCCAAAAGAGTCTTCTCACTTTGGCTCACGCGACAACTGCACTGTAAAAAAAAAAGTAAGAAAACAAAAATTCAAGACAACCGACTGCAATTATTTTTTGAGTTTACTTAATGTAGTTAACTCAAAAACAGCTTGGAGTTTTTACGTTCTCTCTCTCTTTTAACAGTGTGTGCTAACTGAAACAATACAAACTCGATCGAATCCACTTTTAAAAATTTGTGCGCTCAGAAAACCAGCACGTTATTGAAATCTATTTAGTATTAAGTTTCGGTGGAAATGCAGCTGAAACAACAGAGGGCGACTCTGTCCTGTTTTATGTCCCTGTTTGAGACAGTTTCATGAGAAGAGCAGCTATTTTTCTGTGGAAAAAAAAAAAAAAAAAAAAAAAAAAAAAATATATATATATATATATATATATATATATATGTATATATATATGTGTATATATATGTAGATATATATATGTATATATATATATATATATATATATATATATGTGTATATATATGTAGATATATATATGTATATATATATATATATATATATATATATATATATGTGTATATATGTAGATATATATGTATATATATGTATATATATATATATATATGTGTATATATATGTAGATATATATATGTATATATATATATATATATATATATATGTGTGTGTGTATATATAGCATGAGACAATCGAGAAGTACCAAGTAGAGGTGGGCGATACCGGGAATTTTGGTATTGATCCGATACCAAGTAAATACAGGCCCAGTATTGCTGATATTGATACCGATACTTTTTCATATTTAAGCTTCATAGATCCAAAGGATCCAAAAGACCTAGGATAGCATTTCACCAAACATTGTACGTGACAACAAAATACTTTATCATCACAATCAACATTTTTGTTTAACATATATTACTCAACACAACTTAAAACAAAATCTCCTGAGGTAGAGGGCTGACAAACCACAATACAAGGGTGCGCTGTGCTGTGCTGTGTGACACAGTGCAGTACTGCTCTTACAGACAAGAGAGTAGACTTTGATGAATCTGCGTGCGCAGCAGTCAGTGCGTGCTGGGGAGGAAAAAAAGCTTGAGTATCGATCTTTTTACATGAGGATCATTCAATATCAATACCAGTGTTGGTATCAATATTATCGATATTAGGATCGATCCGCCCACCTCTAGTACCAAGGGCTGAAGGAGCAACTGGAACAGATGTGGAAGGTAAAGTAAGTGGTCCCAGTGGTAATAGGAGCACTAAACTCTGAAAAAGGAATTTCTGTCTCAATGAGGAAAAAGTGATGTAAGAATTTGCATAGATTTTTTTTTTTTTATTTAAAGTTACTTCAACTTGACTAAAGTTATTTCAACTTAACTAGATATGTCTTGTGGCGTTCTCAGCTGAAAGTTGAAATAACAGTTGAAATAATTAAAAAATAAAATCTAATCAAATTGTTCCATCACTTTTTCTCTTTGGGACAGCAGTTCCTTTTTTAGAGTATAGGAGCTGTAATCTCCAAATTGGAAGAGTGGCTCCAGCAGATTCCAGGCACAACATCAGAGGTCTCTGTCCAGAAGAGTGCAGCAGTCTGAGGAACAGCTAAGAAACTACTCAGAACCCTCAAACTCTCTTTCTCTTTTTTCTATTCGCAGCAAACACCACCGGCACAGCTGCACCCCCACTGACCACCGCTGAATGGCTCACAAACTACACTGACATTGAGTCCAAGTTCTCCCTCCGCTCAGCAGACGTCACAGATGAGGACATGTGCTACTTTGT
Organism: Thalassophryne amazonica; assembly: GCF_902500255.1. Taxonomy (NCBI): domain Eukaryota; kingdom Metazoa; phylum Chordata; class Actinopteri; order Batrachoidiformes; family Batrachoididae; genus Thalassophryne; species Thalassophryne amazonica. Next base: position 34,321,462 of record NC_047112.1, on the reverse strand, counting down.
GACCGGCCAACCAGAAACCATCACAGATTGCAAATTCAACCCTAAATCACAGACCTTTGTTATCATACACGGCTGGACGGTATGTATGATGCAAACTTGTCATCAGAATTCCTTACATTTGACGAAAAATACCAGTGACACAGTTTGCATTATGAACCAGGTGAAACAAATGTGTCAGGAGACATTTGGAGTTCAGTGTGGACACTCAGATTTACAAATAAGACTAACTGAGTTTGGGCAAAAATCATTTGGTCTATGAACAATCGACTTTACTGTTTAAAAAAATAAGAAGAAAATTATTGAAAAACTGAAAAATTCAAGGCAACCAGGCTTTCTGAGTTTACTTAACTTTAGGACATTAGTTGGGTTCGTTAGGTATGTCCAGCTTTGAAATTCAAACTTAAATTTAAAGTCAAATGTACTTAAAATAATAAGTTTGTTAAAATATGAACTATGAAGGTATTTGAGGTTCATCGTGCTGTTCAGTTTGATATAAAAGAAAAATGGGATTTGATCAACCAGCCTTTCAGTTTATAGAAATTTCTTCACTTATTCTGCAATCTTTTTTCAGTTTGTTTGATTCAGAGGTTTATTTATTTAGTTAAATAATTAGGTTTTGAATCAGTTTATGATAGTTTATCTCTTTAAAACGGACCCTTGACAGGATAAGCAGTATGGGGGAAAAGAGATAAATACACTGGCAAAAGTGAAACTTTCAATCAACTTTAAAATCTTACTCTAATTTCTTCCACCTAAATTAAATATATATTTGTTTCTCTCTTTTTTTAACTTAAGTATATATCTAAGTATAAGTATATGTATCTGATACATAAGTAAACGGGGCAGCACGGTGACTTAGTGGTCAGCACTGTTGCCTCACAGCAAGAAGGTCATGGGTTCGATTCTCGCCTGTGGCCTTTGTGTGGTTTGCATGTTCTCCCCGTGTTTTTGGGGCTTCACTCTGGGTGCTCTGGCTTCCTCCCACATCCAAAGACATGCAGGTTAGGTGAAGTGGAAACTTTAAATTGTCCGTAGGTGTGCGTGCAGGTGAGTGTGTTTGTTTGTCTATCTGTCACCCTGCCGTCCTGTCCAGGGTGTACCCCCTCACGCCCTGTGACTGCTGGGAACCTTAACTGGAGGAAGCAGTTGAAGATGAGTGAGTGTGTGAATAAGCAAACATGAGGTATATTCACTTATTTCTAGTTTAAAAGAAGTATACTGCTAGTAAACTTGAATAAACGTCTTTTTGGTAAGGGCAGCCTAATTCATTTGAGTGTTGCCAATTGAAGCACTTTTTAAGTTAATCCAACAATTGTCTTTTTTCAGTGCAGTTAGTGTGAGAAAAACCTTAAAAGTATAAACAGCTTGTTTTTCATCTTTGTCAAAAGAAAATTTCAAGTTTGACATGTTTTATTATCCATCCATCTTCTACCGCTTAGTCCAATTAAGGGTCGCGGGGGGCTGGAGCCTATCCCAGCAGTCATAGGGCGTGAGGCGGGGTACACCCAGGACAGGACGCCAGTCTGTCGCAGGGCCACAAATAGACAAACAAACAGACACACCCACACGCACACCTAAGGACAATTTTAAAGATTCCAATCCACCTAACCCGCATGTCTTTGGATGTGGGAGGAAACCGGAGCACCCGGAGGAAACCCACGCAAACACAGGGAGAACATGCAAACTCCACACAGAAAGGCCACGGGAATTGAACCCATGACCTTCTCGCTGTGAGGCAACAGTGCTAACCACTAAGCCACCGTGCTGCCATGTTTTGTTATTTTAAAGGAAAATAAAACTCAGTGTTAAAATACAGCTGGATCGATAGACTGTGCTATAAACTAATGATTGATGTGTATAAATTAAAACAAGGAGCCCTTACAACTGAAATATCCACCTCTGAAAGTCAGAATTCATCCATCATTGATGAGTTCATAAATGCCACCATTGACACAATTTTAACCAATCAGAAAAAATCCCCCGTATCGCTTGCGGAATGCTGTGACATAGCATGAGCACAGAAAGGTAAATACCGTAATTTCTGGACTATAAGCCACTACCTTTTTCACATGCTTTGAACACTGCGGCTTAAACAATGATGCAGCTAATTTGTGGATTTTTACAGACTTTCTCATAAGTCGAAATACGTCAATTAATGCTGTCCATTAATTGCCTGAAAGCTGCGGTCCTCATGCAGCGTAAATTCACACACAATAAATACAGCTGTTAGTTGTAGTGGATTCATCAACGCGTCCTGCAGAAAACAACGTCTGAAACCAATTAAATCCTTGTTTAGTTAGTTCCTCTGGCACTCTGCGCTGCAGTCCCCCCCCTCCCACTGTCTCTGTCTGCGCTACAAGTTGAAAACGTCACAGCAGCTTTACCATAGACATCAGGCGATCCTGGCTGCACAATGACATTATCTCATGATGCACAAAGAAAACAAACAAACAAAAAATTTATTAAAATTACTGGTACTCAGTTCTGTGTGTGGAGCAGATCATATGCCACGGCGCACCATGCATGTGCTGGATGAAGTGTGCGTCAGCATTTACGGTACATATTTAATTAAAAGTTAAAAAATCTTTCTGTCTAACTGTACAGAGGTCTCAAACTCATTCCAGAAAGGGCTGAGAGAGTGCAGGTTTTCTTTGCAACCACCCAGTCCAGCAGGTGATTTCACTGATTAACTGATTCCACCTGCTCAAAGTGATGTTAATCAGTGAAATCACCTGGTGGACTGGGTGGTTGCAAAGAAAGCTTGCATCCTCTCGGCCCTTTCTGGAACAAGTTTGAGACCTTTGATCATCTTTGTCCCTTCTATACTGCAGGGGGACACTGGCGGAGTGTTGAACCTCTGTTCTCATGTGTCGTCACACATCGCTGTTAGAGCAGATGGGATGGCCGCCTGCTGGTGGCTTTAAACCAGCCGTACAAAAATGCTCTTAACTTTAACATAAGTGATCACACAATGCCTACAACTTTTCATATGGGCTCTCAATATCATAATCTACCAACCCAATCATAAATTATCAGTGGGTTTTCTTTTCCTTTAAGTACCTTGAAAATGAGATTGTAGTTGAATTGACACTTTAATTTGCTAGTGTTAGTTTCCCATGCTGATCCTCTTAAGTTGAGTAATCTCAAAACATCTGTATAGCTGAGCATGCTAAATGTTTTATTTTTTACAAACTGGTCACATACATTGTGTAACACGAGATGAGTAGAACACGAAATATCCTTCAGAATACATACTGTAGGAGTCACAAGAAACTGTGCAGCAGCACAACTAGTGCTGCTTCAATTTGAACATGATTACACCTCTGCTGCCGCTCAAACATGGACACAGAATGACAAGTGAAGCCACAAAGAATCCATGGCACCGTGCTGTGGATGTTGTGTGACTGTTTGTGTGTCTGCTGCAGGTTACGGGGATGTATGAAAGCTGGGTCACCAAGCTGGTGGTCGCTCTTTACAAGCGTATACCCAGTGCAAATGTTGTGGTGGTGGATTGGCTGTCCCGTGCAAGTCAGGGCTACCCCAGCTCCGCAGCAAACACCAAACTCGTGGGCCGTGACGTCGCCAAGTTTGTAACCTGGATACAAGTGAGTGTTGGGTGGGAAGAACATCCAAAGGGTTTGACAGCTGGCAAACAGCTGGATTGTAGTTTCTTGGTCTTCACTATTGACTGGTTGATCGGATGTATGTTGGTAAACACACCACTGTGGTAGGATAAATTATCACCGCATTTCCAATTGTTGGTGAAGCTGAAAATTTTGGAGCTGACAGTGTGATATTTTTTGAATTAAGTCTTCTCATAAAGAAATTTTATGAGCGAGTTTGTGGCTGACACCAGTCTGTCTTTTTATTGTTCAGTATTTAGTGACGGCAGTTATTAATTTCAACCTCTTCAACGTACAAACATGTTGGCATGATAAATGCTGGCATTTTTTTGTGTATTTGTTTACACAATATCTACTTTTAATTACTGTTTGTGTCTGCCAAAATCTGAGAAGTTTGACTACAACAATGTCTTGTTTGGCTCGTAAAAGTTGCTGTAAAACTTACGATGCACTGTTGCCATATCAGTATGCTTTTCTGACCCATCAACCCATCTATTGCCTATTAGAATGAGCTGCAGTTGCCATGGGAACAGATTCACCTGCTGGGTTACAGTCTTGGCGCCCATGTGGCTGGAATTGCTGGCCACCTCACCAATAAAAAAATCAGCAGGATTACAGGTGAGAGTGTTAATTAAAGTAATCATTCGACATCTGCCTGAATCAGATAAAAGGTACAAACAGACAACAGTCTTGTTTCTCTGTTACAAACATTTGTGCACAGTGAGAAGTAGACCCTTCTGTCACATTTGTCTCACTTTCAGCCTCTCCTTCTTCAAACCAGGTCTGGATCCTGCTGGTCCCTACTTTGAGTATGCAGAAGACCAGAACGCCCTGTCCCGAGACGACGCCCAATTTGTGGATGTCCTGCACACCTACACCAGAGGTACTCCAGGCTTCAGCATCGGCATCCAGAAGGCTGTGGGCCACATCGACATTTACCCCAATGGTGGCTCTGTGCAACCGGGCTGTGACGTTCAGACAACCTGGATCAGAGATATATTTCCAGAAGGCTTCGGAGGCCTTAAAAGTGTGTATATTTCCTGCTGCTTATGCTTCATTACATTTCTACAGTTACTGGCTTTTGCATGCTGGTGTTGCTGCACTTTCACAGGACTCTGCTGTTATTATTTCAGTTATTACGAGTTAATATGAAGGTTTGACTAGTGATTGAACAACAGGGCTTGTCTCTGTAATGCTTCCTTTACATTCTTAATGCACAGTCTGTCAATGGTAGAATAATACCAATCCAACTGGAGTTGTCGTTCAAGTGTTTTGACTTCTTTAACCTAAAGTAAACATGTTAGAACTCGTTGTACCCTTCAGAGTTAGTGTCTGTACTGATAACCAACCAGGGTTGTTTGGGTCAAGAACAGGACATGGTTTCACGTTGCCCTGGAGCGTTATTCAGGTCAACATGTCCTCAAGAGGGTCATTGGTTGTATTACTCTTGATGGACATGCAAACTGGTCCTAATCTTTTGGGAAATTAATGAAAGGTCAGTGTTGTAAACTATAGGCAGATGTTGTTTTGTCCTCAATCTGACCATAACATAAGCAGATGGCCCAGCGTTGAAGGAGCAACACCTCAGGTCAAGACTCAGCAGTTTACCTCCCATCTAAAAGGACAAAGGATCTTTGAGGACAACAATGTGGACATTTTGGACAAGGAGGACAGATGGTTTGGGAAGGACGCCAGCTATACAAAACTGGAATAACTTTCTCTGAATTTGGGAGAGGACTGAGACACGAGCTATTCATCATGCTGTGTTTTCGTCTCTCCCCGTGAAGAATGCTGCCGTGAAGCAGCAGTTGTCAAGAATTTTTTTTTAAGCAATCCAACAGAAACATCACGTGCTGGATTTACTGTGGAAATCATAATACCTCATTTAGTGTCTAGATAAAGAGTCATAGTTGATTCTCACTCATTTAATCCTGCACATGATTTACCAAGGAGCCAATACGCTGATGTGGGCTGATACCTCCATGCTGGCCAGTATTTTTATTTTTTTTTTTTTTATTTAATTTTTTTTGGTTTTACATCACCCCCCCCTCCCCCCCCTCCCCCAAATTCATTGGACATTGACGTTATACACTCTGCTGTGGTATGCAAAGAGTTCCATGTATAATTGACTCCTAAATCCCTTTTACTGTGAAATTGTGGTTCCAGTTGCTCAGACCTGGTGGTACCAGTCTTTTCCACATGCTCTGTGTGACATACTGCAGTGTAAATACACATCTCTACGCACATCAAAGTTAAAAACCTTTTAACGTGTTACTGTAAATTTTCAAGATGGGCCCATTTAAGCTTATCGTATATTATTGACAGCTGTTCCACCTATATAAAAAGCTTTCAAGGATACAATTAAAATGTTTGAAGTCTCTCCTAAGCAGACATTTTGTTTGCTGTAAATTGCAGTTGAAAAATTAAATTTTTCACAGATTCATTCCCAGTACTGTAACTGAGCACCTGTCCAGAGAACGTGATGAGTGTCTTTTCATAGCCCATGTGCAATGTGTGTTGCAGACCTAGACCAGCTTGTCAAATGTTCCCACGAGCGCTCCATCCACCTGTTCATCGACTCTCTGCTGAACACCCAGCAGCAGAGCATGGCCTACCGCTGCAGCTCCAAGGAAGCATTCAACCGCGGGCTGTGTCTCAGCTGCCGAAAAAACCGCTGCAACAAGCTGGGCTATAACATCAACAAGGTCCGCACGGCCCGCGACACCATGATGTTCCTCAAGACTCGAGAAATAATGCCCTACAAAGGTAAATACGGTGAAGCACCACATATACTTAGCACTTACACAAGTAGAACAAAGTAAATAGCAAGACTGCTGTCGCTGATGTTCATGCAACAAAGAAATTATGGAATTAAAAGCAAGAAAAGAGGAAAATCTGTCTGGAGGTTTGTATTTAATAACTGGATTAATGTGGGTTGGGTCAAAGTTGAGAGTGCAGTAATCCTCAGCATATGAGCTGCTGTTGTTGAATGTACTTATTGAGGATCGGATCGGAGCTCGGATTCGTATTAGTACATTAAGCATGGCTACAAACAGTACTACGCAGTTCATGCAGAAGATACAGAGTAAACATTAACATACAAATATGAAATATAGGCCACAATACAAAGAGTTTGCATGTATTGTAGCAGCAGGGGTAAGCAACGGTAGCATGACACCACTGCATGAACCAGTTTATTTAAAGGTGTATGCCTGTTTGACTTCTTACAAAATTGACTTTTTGTCTATTTATTATAAATGTAGTTATTTTTTTAGTATGTCAGAAAATTACAGCTAATTTTATTGTTGGTAAAGGGCTTATTCTAAGAGGATTATATAGTGTCTTTGCTCAGAGATTTTGCAGAGGTCATTCGAAGTTCATGTTACATTTGATGGAGGGAACTCAGAATTTTCAATTTACAGCATGGAAAAAATACCTTTAATAAAGCTATGATAATAAACTATTATATCACATCAGTCTCCCCACTGACTCATTTTGACAAACCAGTTAAAATGTTGTAACTATAACTAACATTAGTATTGACAACTAACCCAGCAGAGCTGTGTGAGTGCTGTCTTTGCTGTCTGACAGATATCTAGTCTCAAAGTCTTCAAGTGAAATTTGATCAGATTGTATCTGAGTTCTTTGCAACTGGCTCTCTGGTGTCCTCTTTATTCTTATGTTCATTTTGCTGTCTTTCTGTTTCCACTTTGTCATTTCTTGGCACTTTCTGTCATAGCTGGAGGTCTGCTGTATTTCTGTGACTCCATTAAGCTAATGGTTTATTCTAGTTTCCTACACGTGCCCCCCAGGAATACCCCCTCTAGTTAGAATTCCAAGTCATCAACTTATTCAAACACGACATACCTCAAGTTCACAATCCAAGATGGCTACTCCAAACATCACTGCGCAATGTATTTTGGAATGTCATGTGACCTATAACTGAGGAAAAAGTGTTTCCATTGCAGTTTTGTGAAATTAGGCCTTTTCGAATCACCTGAACAACCACTACCTCCATTTTGTGTCACTTATCTGGATCAGGGTTGGGGTGGCAGTAGGCAGAGCAGCTCATCCCACATTTCCCTATATCTGACCAAATCCTCTGACTGTTCCTGGGGGGATCCCAAGGCATTCCAAAGCCATCTTGGAAATATAATCCCTCCAGCTCACATGAGCATAAAAACGCCTCATGATATTTAAGTTTAAAAAAATGCATGTGTTTTCATTAAGCGTATTTTCAATTTGCTACTTCAACTGCACAATTTGGAGGGTGATGGAAACCTTCCTGCAGATGCAGTTGCACAGTTGGCTCTTAGTAAGGTCTACTCTGTTCCCTCGTCTCCTCTCAGTTTTCCACTACCAAGTGAAGGTGCATTTGTTTGGTCAAGAGCAACTCAGCTTCACGCAGCAGCCATTGAAAATTTCTCTGTATGGAACCCACGGAGAGAAGGAGGGAATTTCCACCGTCCTGTACGTACACTCAGTTACATTCAATTACTGAATCTATTATGTGAAAACCAAAAACAATTATGTGTGGAGGCTGTTCCAATCTGAATAGCTGACCTTTGAACTTTGCTTTTCCTGCAGGCCACTTATGAATAGCAATACAACTTCGTCTTTTCTCATCACCACCGATGTGGACATTGGAGACCTGATGATTGTGAAGATGCACTGGGAGAAGGACACAATCTTCAGCTGGTCAACTTTGTGGGGCAGCAGCAAGTTCCATATCCGAAAACTCCGCATCAAATCTGGGGAGAAACAGTCCAAGTAAGATGTTACAGGAAGCAAATAATGTAGGCAAAACATAGAAATCTGGCCAGCAGTGTTTCAGCTGTTTGTTTGGGGGGTTTTTTGTTGTTTTTTTTTGGTGTTGTGATTCCAGGGTAATCTTCAGAGCAAAGGATGGGGAGTTTACAGAACTTATCCGGGGAGGAGACGACACAGAGTTTGTCAAGTCAAGTGAACCCACCCAGAGCCGCAAAGAGAAACTGTAAGTTGAGCAGCAGCTTCATTTCATCCACCTTCGTATTGCTGTCCTATGAATGAGTTACTGTATGCAGTTACATGTTGTCTTCTTATTTTTAGGAAGTACAAGCTGAAGATGCAAGGAAGTCTTTTTGGGCAGAACGAAGCTTAAATTAGCTTTTGAACAAAACCTCAACATGCACATCATCCACAGCCAAAGATGGACAGAACAGGGAAACCTGTACACTGTCCTGGACACATGCAGAAGGCTGTGTTTCTCCCTCGACTGCAACCAACGCAACCTCATGCCCAGAGCTGTAAATCAGAACGCTCGCTGTACTCATTCCCATCTTCATTTATAGTCTGCATGAGAAATGTCTCAGGTTTCAGTCATGATGCGCACATTCAGTAGCTTTTGCTGCATACCTCTGTAATCAATCACATTTTTGTATCCCTGGTTATTCTGTTTTTTGGTTTTTTTTAAGTATTTTGAAGACCTGAGCTGTTGTTTCTTTTGCCTATGTGAACTTTGGTTATTGTTCATTTATAAATAATTCAGAGTGATAGGCATAACAGACATTTTTTTTGTTGTTTTAATGTCAAAATTCTGCTTTTGCCTTATCGTAACCACTAATTACCTACAACTGACAGGGACCAAAAATGTATTTACCACACACACACACACACACACACACACACATTATATATGAATGATTTTGTCAAGATCTGATACTTTGAAGCCTTGCGCCTTCTTTGACCACCTTTGGTTAATGAGTCACTGGTCACTTTACAAATCTCTCTGTTGCCTGAAGCCATTTCAGTGACATAATCAATGAGGTCACAACCCCTAACTAATATTCATCTTTAACTTTAGTAATTTCTTTTGACAAGGAACTAAAGTAAATAATATTCCAGGAATTGCAACGTGTGCCTTAAATCATTTTATCAATGAATCGTTTCTCAGCATTCATCCTTTGAAAGGTCAAACATTTCAAAATTAACTGAGGGAGGGGTCTATATGATGGTCATGACACAGCTCCACAATGCCCCATTGTATTTATTGAATGTACATTTAATTATTTGTATATTAAGTTGTAATATATGTTGGCAGGCTTCTACTGCCATTTGCATTTTTATAAATAAAAGATTTTGTGGTGTTATGCACAAGGCTGGTTAGCTCAATCAAATTGGTCTCCATCCCAGGTGAAATGCAGTTCGTTGTACATTTTAGTAAAAAAAATACACCACATGATAAATTTACCTTAATTAACATTGTCCTAGCACTGTGAAGACTTATTGAATGCAAGCAAGGATATCAGCCCTGCTTCTTTGCAACCTAGTCTTGAAAAAATTAGTTGACATCCTGAGAATTTGGGGGATGCTCAGAAAGTTGCCAGACATTATAGCCAACCTATACACTGGCACTGTGAGCCCTGTGTGGAGTTTGGGCAGACTCTTTGACTTTTGCCCAATGAATATTGGCATAGTCAGGGATGAGTTCTGGTTCCTAGAGTGTTCCATGCTTGCATGGACTGGGTGTTGGGTAGGATTGTAGAAACCTGCAGCTTAGGTGCCACGATGACAAGTAAAGGTTTACTGACCTTGACTTTGTGGCCGATTCTGTGATCTTTGTGTAGTCAATGGATACCCTGATTTTAGTGCTTGCAAAGTTGACTGACAAATCGGAGTGTCTGGTTTTGTGGATGTCCTGGATGAAGACTAAAGATCCAGGCTATTAATTTCCTGGACTGCGCAATCAGAAGTTTATCTGTATGCAGTTAAAGTATTGAAGAGACATTCACTTACAGTATCTTGGCAGCAATATTCATGTCTCCGAGTCAAGGGGCTGTTGCTTCCTGTCTAACTGTAGGACTGTGAGACTTATACACTAACCAATGACATATAGAGTGATGACTGGATATCTTTAATAGTAGGTCTGTTTGGGAGATCTTTGGGTACCACTGTCATGAATTTGTTAAACAGTTACTTAGGGAGACTCAGATTAGGAGTATCACTTGCATTGTGAGGGAACGACTGACATTTTGCCATATGGTGCATTCTTCTGGGCACGATCCTGAACACAGGTGCCTCGGTATTGAGGACCCCTTTGGCTGGAGAAGGCCAAGGGGATGTCCAGATTTCACCTGGCTGCAGCAGATACAGTATATGATAACTTTAGAGAAGTGCAGATGAACCGATTGTCTACCTTGGTGTTTACTATTCAGAACCCGGGTGTTTCTGTGATAAAAAGGTTCCAGGCATAACCCCAAATTATGCCAAGTAATCAATCAGAAAGTTTTAAAATAATTACCTCCATTTCAGGAATCATCTCAAATAATTTTATGCTGTTTAAAGACGCCAGCTTGGCATATATAAACTGTTGTTCCAGTGAAAGTGTGACATACTGAATCTAAATTGGAATAAATCTTTAATGAAAATAAAGTAAATATGACAACATACTGCTTGTTCAACTGGAACAATCAAGCCAAGGTGTATGTAAACCTATGTCCTAAGCATTAAATGTTCCTCTCTGTGGCACCACAGGGTGACCTGGTCACTTGTGAAGTAGCAGAGGAGGATGTACTCGCAAACCAGCCCTTCTTAAGGGTACACCTGTTTCTTTTCTGTGTATTTGTCTGCTCCTGTTTGGAGTCCCAACTGTTGTTTGAGCAAATGCACCAAACATCAGTTTAGAGTACCCATCCTTCTTGGAGACTCTTAATTCTACTGGGGGACGTTAATGCTTACGTGGGCAACAATGGAGAAACTTGGAGGGGAGTGATTGGGGAGTAACGGCCCAATGAGAGGAATCAGACTTCTTAACCTCCCAGGGTATGCCTGGGTACTAGATAGGCGACGTAGGCCACTAGATGAACCCTAGATTAAGCAGGAGCCATGCGGGTTCCATCCTAGTGGAACAGTGGATCAACTCTTTACCCTTACAAGGATATTAGGAGGGTCGTGGGAGTATGACCAGCCAAAAGGATGGATTGTCCTCTATGGATCAGGGGAGAGTTATTGCCCCAGGTGGAGACGTTCCAGGTGGAAGCTCGACTACCCGGAGCCGCCGCTTCTTCGCACTGAAAGGAGGTATTATATTTCTGTGAAGGTTTGGGAACACCTCAGGATCCCCCAGGAAGAGTTACAGGACTTGGCTGAGGATAGGGATGTGTGGGATGAGCTGCTTAGTCTGCTGCTGCTGCAACTGTGAACCCAGATTAATGGCCGCAAATGAAAGAATGAATGAACAAATATACAAATTTTGAGGGGACCTCAGAGAGTTACCACAGCAATATAGAAAACTTTAGTGCTCTGAGAAAAGTCACACTAAAAGAAAGAAATAATGTTCAAAAGACTCCTGGTGTAAAACGTATCTGCTTTTTTTGCGACAGAAGTCATTTAATAAAACAAATCAAGTCAGGGGATTGCCAGGAGTGTATATGCTTTAAATATTTCCAATAAACAACCACAGTGCCTTCAGATAAGAGCTATGAGTGAAGCACAAGAAAAACAACTTTTCAGATTGTGCATCAACAAATTTCATTAATATTTGGAAAAAAAAAAAAAATCTCTGTTCGTTCTTTCTTTCTGGTTCTAAATTCCTGAAACTTGAATTAGCAACATGTGCCATTCCTAGAAAACAGATGAGTAAATAAGTGTGGAAAGTGCATTAAATCAATAGTCACTGCTTGTTGGCTTTTAGTCATTCCTTCTCTTTTGGCAGTCAAACCTCTTTTTTAAGATGCACTCCCCTCTTCATCAGCAAAGACCAAAACAACAGAAATCAACAGCATCCAGTACGGCTGAGAAAACATATTTTGTCACTGTTTTTCACAAGAAAATGTTCTTGTGTTCACAGGGAAACCGTCATCAACATAAACTGCCAGGATTTGCAAACAGGGGCAGCTAATTTACATATCTATCCTTTATTTAACCATTTATTTATTTATAGAGACCTGGCCTAGAAAGCAACATCACAATATTTACAACAATCATGGTGGCAACATGGTAGCCAAAAGGTTAGTGCACTCTTTCCAAAGCAGAAGGGCAATTCCACAGTGACTGACGTTACATTCAGAGAAGAAGCAGGCCTCTTAAAGTGACTGGAAATTAAAACATACAGCTCCTGAATGTTGTGGAAGACATAATAGGGACAAGGTCTACTTGGTAGGGGAAGGACACTTTGTTGGTGCTTAGTACAAGTTGGTGGTACTCAATATTATGGGCATGACTGATGTTACAAAAAACAGCCATTAAGAAAATTCATAAACTTTATTGCAACTTTGTCTTCAAAACTATACAGGGATAACAATTCTTTTTATTCTAGGATTTAAGGTTGCCAGCAACTGTCATTCTGCTGCTCCTTGTCATGTTACAAATCAAAGGCATAAACTGAATTATTGCATTACTACAGTAGTGTTCAGAATAACAGTAGTGCTATGTGACTAAAAAGATTAATCCAGGTTTTGAGTATATTTCTTATTGTTACATGGGAAACAAGGTACCATTAGATTCAGTAGATTCTCACAAATCCAACAAGACCAAGCATTCATGATATACACACTCTTAAGGCTATGAAACTGGGCTATTAGTAAAAAAAAGTAGAAAAATCTGCTCTTTGGCTCAAACCACCCCCTTGAACACAAGCTCAGGGTGATCAGGACTCTTCAACACAGAGCCCTACAGGTGCCCACAACTGCAGAGGGAAGGGCTAAAGAACAACAACTTGTCCGGAAAGCCCTCACGGTATGTGGGTACCCACGATGGACCCTGGACAAAGTGCAGAAGTCCCAGAGAACAGAGAGACCAGATAGACAGGAGACGGAGACAAGAAGAAGAGGAGTGTCCCTCCCTTATTTAGCAGGACTAGGGGAAAAACTGCAGAGGATCTTCAGACAGCACAAAATCCCAGTTTACTTTAAACCTGTTAACACCTTGAGACAGAAATTAATTCACCCTAAGGACAGGATCCCTAGTTACAAACAGAGCAATGTAGTGTATTCTATCAGATGTCAGGAAAACTGTTCGAACAGTACATAGGTGAGACTAAGCAACCTTTACACAAAAGGCTATACCAGCACCGCAGAGAGGGCGCCAGTGGACCTCAGTCTGCAGTTCATCTCCACCTTAAAGACACTAACCACACGTTTGAGGACAAGGAAGTTAAAATGTTAGCTAGAGAGAAGAAATGGTTTCAGAGAGGTATGAAGAAGGCATTCTATGTGAAACAATTGAAACCCAGCCTTAACTGGGGAGAGGGTCTGAGACATGCTTTGTCCTAGAGCACAATGGGTGCTAATTAGAGCTACTCAGGTACTCAGGTCAAAGCAGTTTCAGTCTTTTGTTCATGATAATGAGTCATTCACACCATCAGGAGAGGCGGCAGTCCCATCGTTAGGAGGGACAGCTACCCTGTCATTAGAAGGGTGCTAACTAGAGCACAATAGGTGCTAATTAAAGCAATTGTTTAGTCACTAGCCAATAGCAGTCTGCCTCTTGGTAGGAAGGGTGTAGTTAGGTTTAAAACTCCAGCTTTTGTGGCTTCTGTTTGTTCTTCTCGACAAGGGTCAGACAGAAGTCAGACTACCAGAGCAAGAATTTTAGCTGAGGAAGCTTCTGTGATTTGAAGCGAAACGTCCTCGCGTCAAGCAACCCAGTCCAGTCGAAGATTCAAGCTTCTCTACAATATGGTGAAAGCAAAGGCCATTTCGGTTCCAACACATGTATGTTCACAGATATGAAGGAATTAAAGCAATGAATAAATCTTTGAACATACAGGTATACAAGGTAGCAGCTGCACACAGAGCACAGTGATGTCCATAGTAGACCAGTAATGAAACGTACACAATCGTACACAGCATCCAACATTTTTTAGGCACTAATCAGATGCATTCATGAAAAATAGTCTAACAAAGGTAGAAATGTTGCAGAGATCAAGGGTTTCCTTGCCTTTGGAGACAAACAGGATTTGTTTCTATAGAAGAGACCTAATTTAAGTTTAAACTTTGAGAATATTTTCAGTATGCAACAAGAAATTAAGCATAGCGTCAACTTTACCAGAAGACTCACAGTTCAGCTTCTCTATCAGCTAATTGACTCCAGGCACGCACATAATCCTAAACGGTTGTCACCACTAATCATCTCCACAAACCAATAGGATGCAGGCACATCCTTTAAAAGCTTCAATGTTTCACTGACCTCTCATTTTTTTCAGTTCCCTGCTGATGCTCCCTTCATCGCTGCACCGCCACCAGTTGGTCCCTGTCTGCTGCGGTGAATGGGCCTCCTCCATCGGCAGGATTCAAAGTTATCTCGGCTCATCCTGCTGTCACTATGGGGACATTATGAGGTTAAACCAAATTTACAACTCTGTATTCACTTCTGCAATAAATTATTTTCTTTAACCTATTGACTCTTCTGGCAGAATGACAAGTTCTGACAATTTATGACAATTTAAAATGTTAGTAACATTTTAGCACTAATGCTGTTATCTATTTAGTTTCAGTGAACCTGAACTTGACTGAAACATGCCAGACATATTTGTAACCATCACCTCATTGGCCTGCTGCTCAGGTGGTTTTGGCATCATGGCCTGGAGGTTTGTATGGCACCAATCCACAGGAAACCTGAATGGACCTGGCATCTAATATAATGTTTGCACGCAAGTGATTAGTATCAGCCCTGAAATAGACTAGCGGCCTGTCCAGGGTGTACTTCACCTCTCGCCCAGTGATCACTTGAATGGACACCAGCTCCCCATGACCCTTAAGTGGAATAAGCGGGTATAGAAAATGAATGAATGATTAACATCAGACAAGGTTACAAGTTAAAGGTCAAACATTTTTCAGTGAGTCTCAGAATATACACTTACAGTCTTTAATTGCCACTTACACTGAAGCAAACAATTAGAGTGATGCTGAGTATGAACACTTAAAACATTTGGTTTATTCCTAGCAGAATCTGTATTTTAAAAATACCAGTTTTGTTTCTATCTTGAGTCACTAACCGGGGGTTGGTAAGGTTAGACGAAGCGTCTTGGGGTACTTATGATTTGGCCCTATATAAATAAATTGAATTGATTTAAACCAAATTAAATACTGATTTATAATGTTTCACCTAAAGTTTTCTGCTCTAACAATATATATCTTTCAGACATTATTAAAATGTCTTTTGATGGAGGCTACATTTCACACTGTCTTGCTAACACTGGTGTTTATAAGCTAGGCTATATTAGGTACACTGTTTAGCCTAACTGGAGTTAGCTAAGTATTTCCAACATTATTTCTTTTTACATTAGCCTGTCCATCAAACAATGATGAAGTTGATGCCTAAGACCAACATTTATAAGGCGTATAGTAGCTCAATATTTACCTCCTGTGGTTGTAAACAGGGAGCTTAAACCACATTTTATTTTAATTGGCTACTGCAGATAAATTTTTCTCTGCTTTTTGAAGGCATGCATGATGTTCAGAAGAAGTCAGGAAGTGAACTCAGCACCAAGTTATTTCAAACAGAAAATAATCATTCTTTGACCTGTTTAAAACCCTTTACTGTCCAAATGTTGGCATCTGTCTGCACACCAGCTTTTTAAAAAATTATTATTATTACTGCTATAAGTGCACTTCTTTTAGATTTAAAGATTAATGAATGTCAGTGCTAAAGCTGGAACATCATGCATCTCACTCTTCCCAGCTTTGAAGAGTGTAGAATAACACTGCTTAACCCAGATTTGTATCTACTCTGTATTCTCTCTTTGATCTGTTCTTTGTTATCATGACAACAGTAGATCTGAGAAAGAGGCCTACAAATATTTGTAAGTGGCCCCGTCAACTTTCCTTCATTCTGGCTGGTTGGGAAGCCAAGCAGGCGGCTGTTCATCAGTCCGTGAGTGCAGCGCGCTGCAGCTGACCAACTAAAACAAACATAACAGACTGACGGTAATGCTGAGAACAAACTAAAGCACCACACTTAAAGCTCATCCAACGGAAACAATCAAACATACAGCTGAAGGGATCATGCCTTTGATGTCTTTTACTAATTAAACCTTTTATGCACAGTGTTTAGAACTTTGTTCTCAACTGTGCCTGAAATGCCACATCTTCAATTTAAGTCAGTTCAATACAATCCATTGTATTTTATTTACACAGCGCCATATCACAACAAAGCTGCCTCAAGGCACTTCACACGAGTAACGTCTAACCTCACCAACTCCTAAAGCAAGCACACAGGTGACCGTGGTAAGGAAAAACTCCCTCTGATGATGTTGAGGAAGAAACCTCAAGCAGACCAAACTCAGAGGGGGTGACCCACTGCTTAGGCCATTCTAACAGTTATAAGGTTTTTACAAAGTTTTTACCAAACTGAAGAAACAGGAAACAGGAAAAACCAGAATAGCATCAAAAGCAAAGTGCATTATTAAGATGACCATGTGGTCATTGGCACCACAGGAAGGGTGTCATGAGGTGGGATATGTTCAGTGCCATGGGGTCCATCTATCACGTCCTCAGTGGGCTGCAGCATAAGCTGTCCTCATGGAAGAGTACATTCCAAAAGCAGATGTAGTGTGCTGCACCAGCTTCAGCCAAGGCATCTCATGGTAAGTCCAGTGCCCTGTGGTCAGCCTTGTGCGATGTCATCAGTGCCTCAGACAGAGAGAAAAAGAGCAGAATCAGTCGGCCGGAAATAACTGCACTAAGGTATGAGTTCCCCAGTAGTAACTGACAGAGAAGCAGAGAGAATACTAAGGTGATCACCGCTGATTAACATCACTTTGAGCAGATGGAATCAGTTAATCAGTGAAATCACCTGGTGGAGTTGGTGGTTGCAAAGAAAACCTGCACCCTCTTGGCCCTTTCTGGAATCAGTTTAAGACCTCTGTTTTAAAGACAGATATGATAAATGGATTGCATTTTGACTGCATTCATATAGCCCTTTCATGGCCAAAGCACTTCACAGCAATGCTTCACATTCACATGTCAGGGTGCTGCCATGAAATGCATGCAACTGGACACTAGGAGCAACTTGAAGAGTGAGGACCTTGCCAAAGGACCTTTAGTGATGTTCCTGGATGATGGAGATTTGAACAGAGGATCATTTGGTCACAAGCTCACCGCTGTAAACACTTGATCATCACCTCCCAAAGACTCATTGAGAGTTCTTTGCTGCATCTGTTGGCAATGTGAAGTCATGTTGCACTAACACAAAAGCCTCGTTGGTAATCAACCTAGGCTAAATCCATGGATCTGAACTACTGGTTATGAGAGGGGTGGAGTATAAAGAGAACGGCTGAAGAGTCAGGTTTTCAGACAAATTCTACTTCCCTTAGCATCAGTAACCAGACAACAGTCTCTCTGCATTTGCCTTTTTTGGTAGCAAATGAAACTGACATTAGCCAATTAAGGCAATGTTGTCACAGAGTAGAGGAGGTTCCTCTGTGGTACTGGTATAGGACTTGGACTAGCAATATAATAGACTGGCATTCAATCCCAGGAGCATGGACAAGACACTTCATCTACGGGGTCTTAGTCCAACCATTTGCAAATGTGTAGTAGCCTTGGCCTGGGAAGTAATTTGCAATGGACATGTGTCCCATCCAGGTGTAAGTGTATACTCTCATTTTGTTCACACTACGGGATCTGGGTTTAAGCACGGGCACATTTAGCCTCATTTACTGGATAGGACTTAGCTCTTCTTCTGTCATCACAGAGAAGTTTCCTATTTGGAGCAGCTGGAGAAAAGCATCTGTAACACCTGAATGCAGATGCCTTGCCGCTGCAAGGTTTTAATGTCATGAGACCTGGTGACATTCAGCACAGCCAGAGAAAGTCAGACTAAATATCTAACAACATGCACTGCTGTAAGTTCAGCATGCATCATCTTATAAGTCAGTGCTGCACAGCACAAAGAGTGAAGTCAAACACAACTGACTGCTGGCAAAGACTATGTGGGTGCCTCTAACAGAGCAAGCAAAAGTACAGATATGGACTTTGGTTTCATGTGACACAAACTCATTTACCTTTCAACTATCCCCGTTTGTTCAGGGTCACCACAGTGGATCCACTCCAGATCCGCATTAGGATTATGGCACGTTTACATCAGATTCCCTTCCTGACACAACTCCAGTTTTACCTGGAGAAACAGACACAGCCGCTCATCTTCCAAAGAGAATGCCTCCCATCTAAGCACTAACCAGGACTCGGATTTTGAGATTTGACAGGATCAAGCACAGAGCAGACTGGCTGCCATGACACATCTAAACTGGCAGGCTTAAATTTTGATTCTAGCAGGAGAAATTTTGAGTTTGGACAAATTAAATCTGTCCAGGTTTAGCAGATGAAGATGGAGAATGTAAGGTGAAGTGGAACGAACAGGACTAGGAGCTTCCTCTGCTGCATTCCATGCTGACACAGGGGAGCAGCAGGCCTGTTGGTGGTAAATCTGGTCCATCCATCCATCCATCCATCCATCCATCCATCCATCCATCCATCCATCCATCCATCCATCCATCCATCCATCCATCCATCCATCCATCCATCCATCCATCCATCCATCCATCCATCCATCCATCCATCCATCGGAGATTCTTCCAGAATTGGGACATGTGGGGTCTGCATGGGACCTGTTGAGATCCAGAGTGTGCCTATGGGTTGGGGGCCATCATGTAAACAAAAACTGGGAAGGTCTTCTTTAATGATAAATCTTGGATCAATGCAAATACCGACTTGCCAGTTGTAATCCACTTTACCTCTGCCCTTCAACTCTTGGTTCTTGGTCTTTTGAGCCAATGTTTGTTATGAGTAATGGACTCTGTATTTTGTTTAGCTGCAACAATTCTATGTCTACTTGTTTGACAATTCTTTAATGTGCTCTTGTTTTATTTCAATGTTTTGTTGTTGTTAGTGTGGCCGAAGTAGATGTTCACTCCATTGAGTCTGGCCTGCTTGAGGTTTCTTCCTGTAATTTAATAAAATAAAATAAGACCTGGTTAAGTTTTTCTTTAGTTTTCGTGCTCAGGGGGGTGGGTAAGGCTCGCCTTGGGGCCACTTATGTTGTGACTTAGTGCTCTAGAAATAAACTGAATTGAACAGAGAATGTCTGCATGGAATCATACTATTTTGAGGATGTTTAATATGAAACTCCAAACATATTTGACTGTAAAAAAGTAGATATATAACATAGCAAACAAAGTCAATCCTCCAGTAAACGATTGATTGGTTGATCAATCAATCAAGAATGCAATCAATTATCAATTAAAACAGCTCAACGCACTGTAGTAAATTACCTTATGTTGATGAGGTTAAACGAAAGTTCATACCTAAATAAATAACGATCACAATCACCAAAGTTAAAACCCCAGTATTTATGAGTTCTGAATGATCCCTCCTAAATCAGAGTAATGATGTGTTTGTGATGTGAGTGTCAGGAGCCAATCAGAGGAGTTGTTTCAGAGGAGGCCACTCCAAGGTGCAGCGCATATCAGAGCGCTGCGCGCAATTGCGCGCAAGGAATCCGCAGACACGTTCGTCACTCATTTATCTGAAAACAAAAAGCTTTCAAAGAAATGAAAGGCTGGACAGCGCGCCTGCTTTATGTTGTGGTGCTGATGAGTGCAACTGTGAAGTGTTTGGAAGAGGATGTCGGACGGTGTGTTTTTGGTGAGTTTCCAGTTTAACCTCATCCAAACGACTTTTTAATGCTGACAGCAAACATATTTTCTACCGACAGAGATGTCAAACACTTTAAAGACTACAGAATATAAACTGTGTGAAGGAAACTGTCAGATTTCACGCATGAGGAAATAAAAATGATTTTCAGAGACTCAGACTGAGCAGGAACACATGCCAGTGCTGCGTTCCATCCCAGGCCAATTGAAAGTTTACGAAATATTATTTTGAAATACTGCTGCAAACCTTTTTCTGGTGGTTGTGTAGTTCCTGCATGCACCAACCCACCAGCACAACCCGAGTCAGATTATGTCACTGAACAAAGCTGCTGGATTCATGGAGTCTAGTCAGACCATATGAACCTCTGAGGACAGATCAGGGCCTCAGGGAGCCAGGAGACATCACAATCACAACCACTGGACAGCTTCTTTAATCAATACATGAATAACTGTATAAGCACAAGAAATGTCTTACCATAAACTAGATATTTCTCTGTCAGGTAATTTCCTGAGCCAGTTGGAAGATGTATTTGATGAAAACAGATCCATGGCCAAATTCTCTCTCCGTAAACCATCCTATCCTGACAAAGACCTGTGCTACATTGTTCCTGGCAAAGCAGATTCTCTGAGAGCCTGCAGCTTCAACAGCACCTCCAAAATGTTCCTTGTCATCCACGGATGGGCGGTGAGATGGTTCAGCCTTTACCCCATAAAGCATAATGTTGATTTTAACAGTTTTTCAGAGTTTAAATTAACATTTTTCAGTGTTAAATTAACACTTTTTTTGAGATGGCCAGACTTCACCTTTTAACTTTGAGCAGTGTAATTTGAATTTCCATTTATAGAGTAATTTTAACACTGTTTGGGATTAAAAGATTGTTTACAGTAATACCACAAGCATGAATAATTACCTACACACAGGTACTGTGAGATCTGTGCAGAGAAGGGATGAAGAGGCTAAGCTCTTTACTATGAATTCTGGTGTTCCTCAGGGATGTCTTCTGGCTCCTTCTGCATTCAGAGAACTGGTGGTTGTGTAAGGTTGTGGTGTTCAGTGACTTTGGTACCTTTGTTGATGAGGAAAGGTTCACTGACCTTGACTTTTGCAGATAATGATGTGTTCTTAGTGATCAAGACTAACATTGCGGTTTTCAATACCTTCCTGGAGTCAGCCATCAAAAGTGTACCCTGTTTGTGGTGGAATTTACATGTGTTAAGGGTCCTGGTGTATCCTATCTTATTATATGGCTGTGAGACCTAGGCTCAGTCCCAGTGTCTGCCCTCATGGTCTTCCATACATTGAAGCATGTTCATGCTGGCTGAGTGTGTGAGGATTTAATGCATTGTTAAAGGCATAGGAGCTCTTAGGCAGACCTATTTTGAGCCCTTTTTGCCAACTTTCACTTGATCTGCTTTTATGCAGCCTTTGGTGAAGGGAATTGCCCACAGTTCATACTGTTGTGATGTCAAATGCGGGATTACCTTGGGATACCCAGAAGTTAAGAAAGGTAAGCAATGACTATAAGGGCCCACAAAAAGTAAAAATGAAGAAAACGTGATATACTAGGTACAAAGGTATGCTGCCTCTTTCATCCAGTTACTTATCAGGTTATGTAATTTTAGTGTTTTCCGGTGTCAGGGCTTTGGGAGGACATTGGGATTGGGCCCTAGACTCTTACCAGTGACCTTAGGTGACTACTTTGGTACTAGGTCTCTTTGACTTAATCATCATATACCACTGGAATTACTGTATTAAAGAAACAGTTTGGGAGTTTCAGATGGTTGTGGTAAGTTGACTACATTTGTAGGATGTCCCAAAAAAATATACAACAATTAAAACACTCGGTTTGACCCTTAAATCCTACAAACTTAATCACTTATGTTTCTTTTTTTACTTGCAGAGACCCTGAAGTTTATGTTGATGCCAAGTATCGATGCACTGAAGGAAACATCTGCTGAGAAATCCGAAACATTCCTCAGGACACTTTCCCCAAAGTGTTTGCAGGCCGTAATTGGCCAACGCGTGGCCTACATTGAACATTGAACATCTAAGAGACTGACAAAATGCAGGGCCAGTATTGACATTGGTATGAAAAACTTCAACCTTTCAGCTTTCTATCCAGCCATAAATTTATTTCCTAGATATATGCTTTTTCTTTGCTGATAAAATGTTGCATATTTTTTGGGACACCCGATATATGGCGCCATCTATATCAGAAGCTCAAAGCCCTTTACAGTAATACCTCACATTCACCCATTCACACGCTCGATGACATTATGGCCATGTGCTGTGTTTCTCTGGGCAGGATTCAGCACAAGTATCCAAGTGCTGAGAACCCCATAAACTGGAAAAGGCCAAGGGGTGACTCACCTATCATCTCGTTGCGGCAGATCAATGGCTAATTTCAGGAAGTGAAGATGGACCAGTTGTCTGCCTAGGTGTTTTCTATCAAGGATCTAAGGCTGCACCATACTGTGATGGATGCAGCAACATGCAGCACCAATGCATTTTCCCAGCCCTGACCTTACCTGAGGGACAAAGGCCTCAGAGTGGGTTTGACATTACAACCTACTGGCATTGACTCACAGTACCTGTGTCTCAATTCAGGGCCCACGTCATTCAAAGGCTGCGTTTGTTGACCGCATTCATCATAGGCTGTCTCGTTTTAAAGGCTCCACAGAATGCAGCAAATGAATGCAGTCTTGTTCCCCCTCAAATTAAAATTATTGGTGTATCAACAGCTGAGTGGACTATTTGAGGGCTGGGTGTCTAAACTGGTGTCAGCACTGTACGAGAGAGAACGAACGGCCAACGTCATCGTGGTGGACTGGCTCCACTTGGCCCAGAGTCACTACGTGGTGGCAGCTCAGAACACCAAAGTCGTGGGACAGCAGATCGCTCACTTCATCGACTGGATTGAGGTCAGTGGGAGCAAAGTGTCAAAAGCTTCCTTCTAAAATATGACTCACTGTCCAGTTTAAAGAAAATGAGGTGTTTGCTGTCATATTTTTAAAAACAGATCCTTCACGGGTTATTAGTTATCTGATACTTTGTCAGTGGTTAATAGGCGCAGATGAGTTGATCAGTTAAGTTGTCCGTTGTGTTCAAAGAACAAGCACGGCTGAGTGCCAAATTGTCTTTGAGGAAATCACTGAATATATCTGTTAGCCCCTACTGCCACACTACTACAATAATAGTAGTGTGGCATTCAGTCAGTGAGTTCATCAATTTTGTGGAACAAACAGGTGTGAATCAGGTGTCCCCTATTTAAGGATGAAGCCAGCACCTGTTGAACATGCTTTTCTCTTTGAAAGCCTGAGGATAATGGGACGTTCAAGACATTGTTCAGAAGAACAGCATAGTTTGATTAAAAAGTTGATTGGAGAGGGGGAAACGTATACGCAGGTGCAAAAAATTATAGGCTGTTCATCTACAATGATTTCCAATGCTTTAAAATGGACAAAAAAAAAAACAAACAAAACAAAAAACCAGAGATGCGTGGAAGAAAACGGAAAACAGTCATCAAAATGGATAGAAGAATAACCAGAATGGCAATGGCTCACCCACTGATCAGCTCCAGGATGATCAAAGACAGTCTGGAGTTACCTGTAAGTACTGTGACAGTTAGAAGACGCCTGTGTGAAGCGAATTTATTTACAAGACTCTCCCACAAAGTCCCTCTGTTAAATAAAAGACATGTGCAGAAGAGGTTACAATTTGCCAAAGAACACATCAACTGGCCTAAAGAGAAATGGAGGAATATTTTGTGGACTGATGAGATTAAAATTGTTCTTTTTGGGTCCAAGGGCCCAGACAGTTTGTGAGATGACCCCCAAACTCTGAATTCAAGTCACAGTTCACAGTGAAGACAGTGAAGCATGGTGGTGCAAGCATCATGATATGGGCATGTTTCTCCTACTATGGTTTTGGGCCTATATATCGCATACCAGGTATCATGGATCAGTTTGGATATGTCAAAATACTTGAAGAGGTCATGCTGCCTTATGCTGAAGAGGACATGCCCTTGAAATGGGTGTTTCAACAAGACAATGACCCCAAACACACTAGTAAATGAGCAAAATTTTGGTTCCAAACCAACAAAATTAATGCCTCGCAGATGTGAAGAAATCAGGAGAAACTGTGGTTATACAACTAAATACTAGTTTAGTGATTCACAGGATTGCTAAAAAAGCAGTTTGAACATAATAGTTTTGAGTTTGTAGTGTCAACAGCAGATGCTACTATTATTGTGAACAACCCCTTTTCTACTTTTTTGTTTTCACTAATAGCCCAATTTCATAGCCTTAAGACTGTGCATATAATGAATGCTTGGTCTTGTTGGATTTGTGAGAATCTACTGTATCTACTGGTACCTTGTTTCCCTTGTAACAATAAGAAATATACTCAAAATCTGGATTAATCTTTTTAGTCACATAGCACTACTATTATTCTGAACACTACTGTATCTAACATCATGATGAAGTCAAAAACAAGTCAAAATATGAACTCATACACTCACTTTATTAGGTACACCTGTTCAGTTGTGTAACACAAATAGCTAATCAGCCAATCACATGGCAGCAACTCACTGCATTTAGGCATCTAGACGTGGTGAAAACAACATCAGAATGGGGAAGAAATGGTATTTAAGTGACTTTGAATGAAGAGCCTGGTCTGAGTATTTCATAAAGTACTGATCCATGTACTGATACTGGGATGGCTCCACCATCTCCAGGGTTTACAGAGAATGGTCAAAAAAGAGAAGATATCCAGTGAGCCGCAGTTGTGTGGACAAAAATGCCTTGTTGATGTCAGAGGTGAGAGGAGAATTGGCAGACTGGTTGAATTGGCGACTGCATGATGCTACCATGACAATATGGACCAACATCTCTGAGGAACATTTCCAACACCTTGTTGAATCTATGCCACAAAGAATGAAGGCAGTTCTGAAGACAAAAGGGGGTCCAACCATAGGCTGTATGTTGGACAGAGCCTGCATGACGTCACCCATTGGTTTACTGTAGAGACCTGGAAAAGATGAAATGAAGCCAGTGTCTAGGCTGTCTTCTGTATGGCGCCATATTCGTGTAAAGGGGTGGAGCATGGGTGGTTCTATGTATGATGAAAGACGCCTGAACACGGCCCTCTCTTAGAGTCCGAGCCACCTAACCTCAGGTTTTTATTAAATCATATTTTTGGGAACTGCGCAATTTCACAGTAAGAATAAGTGGATCTAATGGATGAAGCTACCAATATCTGCTAAAAGTGCTAACAAGCCATATTATTCCAAATACCCCAAACAGACAGACACAGCCTCCAAGACCAGCCGCATTGAGCGGACACTAAAACCCCTTAAGCTAAAACCCCTTTCACACCGGGCCACCGTAGAGTTGCGTAATGCAGCGTACTGACTATGCCAAGCTTATGCAACCCTACGTGGCAATATGCTAGGGATGCAAAGGGGTCCACGAAATGGATGCAAAAACCAGCACCCTCATGAATGCACAGAGAGCGCAAGTACACTGTTTACACAATGTAGCCGCTGGACATAAAAATGACAATTGCTGTAAACTAACAGTGACATATGCACTTTGCCTAATTTTTTTTTTCCCAGGTAAATACTGTGATATTTACTTAATGCCTGGTACAGATTTTTATTAACTTTGCTATTTTATTATAATTCTTTTGAAAGGAAACCACCAACATTCCTCTTGTTAATTTCCACATGATTGGCTACAGCCTGGGTGCTCATGTGGCCGGGTTTGCTGGCAGCCACGCAAGAAACAAAGTTGGAAGAATAACCGGTAAACACAAAGAACTGCTTTTCTGAAGGTGCACATTTATTGGGCATTTAAATCGTGGCTGTTATCATATGACTCCTCATGTCTAGGTCTTGACCCAGCTGGTCCTAACTTTGAAGGGGAACACGCCAACAGCCGCCTTTCCCCGGACGATGCCCACTTCGTGGACGTCCTCCACACCTTCACACGAGGCTCGTTGGGTCTCAGCATTGGTATCCAGCAGCCTGTGGGCCATGTGGACATTTACCCCAATGGAGGCAGCTTCCAGCCTGGCTGCAACCCCAGGGGGGTGCTAGAGAAGATGGCCAACTTTGGAATATTTGGTGAATAGAACTGCATTGGGAACTGGAGTATTGTTGGTGGCGTTACGCAGTGTAATTTCACATGACAGATTTTGTGCACGCTTCTTTGTGACAGGGTTAGATATTTTATTTTCTAATACCTCATGGAGCAAATCTGCTACATAATTGTCACATAAAGTGAGCAGCAGACAGTAAGGAGTGTGGTGCAGTTCTGTGCACACACAGCACAGCAGCTCTGCTTGTTCCTCCTAATCTAGATTAGAACTGAACATTGTTGCTGTTATTGTCACAATGAGAACATTCACCCGGTCTGAAGACACAAACTCTGAACACTTTTTTCAGAGACACTTTTTCATTGTTTTTTGTTGATGGAACTAACAGTTAAAATCCTTGTTATCTACACTGTAGTCACTTAGGGAATATCTTATATTTGCATAATTTGTTATTGCTCAGATTTGAAAAACTATTTTTCCTCTTCAGCGATCACTGATGCAGTCAAGTGCGAACACGAGCGCTCGGTCCATCTCTTCATTGACTCCCTCCTGAATGAAGAAAAAGCATCCAAGGCGTACCAATGCGGTAGCAGCGACACATTTAACCGCGGCGTGTGTCTCAGCTGCCGCAAAAGCCGCTGCAACACAGTGGGCTATGACACCAGCAAGATCCACAACGTGCGCAGTGTCAAGATGTACACCAAGACACGGGCGACGATGCCATTTAGAGGTCAGCAGCGTCATCCAGCTGTTTAAACCCACCATTGGTGCCGTGGTGAAACAGTTTTCATACTTTAGCTGGATAGCGCAGGTTCAAACTGTGGATATGTGGCAAAGAAAGAAGGTTTGACATCCAAGAAGAGAGAAAATACAGTTGTGGTCACAGATGTGGTTTTAGATGCAGGCGAAGCGGGCAACTGCCCGGGGCACATTTTTTTCATGACACACAGGGGCGGCACAAACACTTAAAAAATAATAATAATAATCATCACCTGCGCCGCAAAGCGGTGATCATATCACCGCTTTGACGGATGGAGCATCCTACAGTGCTCTTGTTTCTCCGCTGTTCCGCTCAGCTGGATCCTGCTGCCGGTGGTAAAGTCCAATTAGGATGCAGCACAGAACCAGAACTCTGCACCCAGAACAGGCGTTTAAAAGCGAACAGAGTGTAAGAACGGGTTTGAATTTCACCAGAGAGGACAAACTCCTCTTGTGGAAAAAAAAAATTGCAGAAGGAGAGCCTCCTTATTGAGGGTTTAGAAATTGAGCTGCATTCAGATTACGAGCTGAAGTGACTTGAATCTGATTTTGTTTTTTGTGTGCCAGTGTGATGCAGTGTAAACTTTAACAAATTACAACATATGTGTACTTCATCTAATTTTTTGTTTACCCTCACCACATAACTTGGTTGTTTAACAAAATATACAATTAATTGTATTGTATTTTACAGTATATTCTTATTAATGTTTAAACAACTGAGGTTTACCAAACTAGATTAAGTGAATATAGCAGAGTGTGAATCTGCCAAATCAAAATATGTGATGTGAGATTTGAGTTCCTTACTGTTTTATGAGCCGTCTGTGTCAGGGGGTGTGTTTGAAACTGACCCCAACAGAACGCAATTATGGCATGGGCGACCGCGAGCTGTTAGCAGTTAAAGTGGCTTTGGAGGAGTGGCGGCACTGGCTGGAGGGGGCACAATTCCCGTTAATCATTCACACTGATCACAAAAACCTAGAATACCTCCGCACTGCCAAACGGCTCAATGCCCGTCAGGCCCGATGGGCTATATTTTTTAGTCCTTTCAATTTCACTCTGTCCTACCACCCGGGCACCAAGAATGGGAAACCAGACGCCTTATCTCGACTGGGAGATCCAGTAGACACGCCCGTAGATCCAGGAACGATTATACCCGCTTCGTGTTTTGTGTCTGCTTTAACCTGGGACATTGAGAGCAAAATTAAATCGGCAATCAGGGATGCGCCAGTTCCTGCCGAGTGTCCACGGGGAAAACTTTTTGTTCCACCAGATCTCAGGAGTGACATGATACACTGGTGTCACGACTGTCGGATGTTCTGTCATCCCGGAATTAAGAAGACCTTGTTTGTAGTGCAGCAAAAATTTTGGTGGCCAGGCCTAGTGAAGGATGTCTCTGAATACGTATCCGCCTGCCAAGTATGCGTAATGCATAAATCCTCTAACCAACCACCTGCAGGGTCCCTGTTACCATTGCCAATTCTGTCTCGTCCGTGGTCTCATATTGCCATGGACTTTGTAACCGGCTTCCCGCCCTCCAAGGGACACACTGTGGTTTTAACTGTGGTCGATCGACTCTCCAAGATGGTTCATTTTATTCCTCTACGGAAACTACCGTCAGCCAGGGAAACAGCTATGATTATGTTAAACCAGGTCTTTAAGCTACACGGCTTACCGCAGGATATCGTCTCTGACCGGGGCCCGCAGTTTGTATCCCAATTCTGGCAAGAGTTTTGCCGTCTCCTCTGGGTTACTTCCAGTTTGACCTCGGGTTACCATCCACAGGCCAATGGGCAGGTGGAACGGATAAATCAGGACCTGGAGAAGGCCTGCGGTTGCTTGCGTTGCGGCACCCTGCCTCATGGTCGGACCAACTTCCTTGGGTCGAACTTGCCCATAACAGTTTGCCCTCATCTTCCACCGGTTATTCCCCCTTCCATGTTGTTTTTGGTCACCAGCCTGCGTTTTTTTTCCTTCGGTCGACCTTAACTCCTCAGTTCCCTCGGCTCTCAGTTTGATTCTTCGTTGCCGGCGAACCTGGGAGCGTGCACAGACTATTTTTTCCAGTTCTGTGGGAGCTTGTAAGATGGCCGCTGATCGTCGGCGGTCCGCTGCCCCGTCCTATGTCCCGGGGCAGCGGGTGTGGCTCTCTACGCGGCCCTTGTCGCTTCGGGCGTACCTAGGAAGTTGGCTCCCAGGTTCGTCAGTCCCTTTCCAGTCTCCAAGGTCGTTAATCCCGTTTCAGTCCGTCTCCGTCTCCCTTGGTCCATGCGCGTCCACCCTACTTTCCACGTCAGTAACATCAAGCCTGTTCGGTCGAGTGCTTTGTAAAAAAAAATTAAAAATTTTAAAAAATATTTTAAATAATAATAAAATAAGAAAAAAATGTCCGTTTGTGCAAAATTTTGTCTGTTTTTTTTTTTTGGGGGGGGGTGCTCAGAGGGGGTCTCACTCTGGGAGTAATTCAGTGTAGAACCGCCACTGTGTGATCAAAGGTTTACATACAGTCATCATGGGTATGAATGTCATTGAAATTTGGCTTTTATTGCCCCTTCACACATAACACAAAGGAGGATTCGAATGACATTCGTGCAAATTCAAGCCGCATTACGCATTCGAATGCCTTGTACAGCAGTCTCATGGCAGGCAGCACATCCGTTCGGCAACAGTACATGCACCCCATATTCGCATTACGCTCATGTTAGAAATCCAGTTGAATGGAGGTGGAGATGTAGTCGTACCGCAACCTGACTGCAGTTGCAGTATTCGAAGTCGTACGCAAGTCGACCCATACGGACTGTGCTTGAGGGGCTGCATGAAATATTCAGCCAAACCAGCCTTCACACTACAGGCTAAATGAGGGCAAATGATGGCCTAATGGCTATTTGATCCACGCTCGGCCAAAGTTGAGGTGCAATCCAGAGACCTCCAACAGCAGTCGCAGTGTACTCTGAACAGCCGGGCCCAATCACGTTGCCAGCCCAAATGTAGAACACATGACACCATTGTCGAGGTGCGGTCGAGGTGGCGAAAGCTCAAGTGCGATCGCTGTCCAGCACAGTGTACACATCTGGACAGACTGTTATGTCCATGATGGACCTAATTTAACAGACACATTGTCATCCCCTCCCATGAGTTACATAATGTACGTGAGACATTATGATCATCATGATTTTAAATTTTACTATTTTTAACCCTACCCAAAAGCCCCAACCTCAAACCTATTGAAAATTTCTGGACTTTGCCTAAAATCCAGGTACATGGGAGGAAACCATCCAGTTTAAATGAACTCTATCAATTTGGTCAAGAAGAGCAGCCAAATGTCCAGTCAGAATTCTGCCAGAAGCATGCCGATGACCTGGTCGAGGTGTAGCTTGCGACGCTTAACCAAATATTAGTGGGGGTGCATTTATATATTTGAGTCTATATGTATAATTCTGACCTTGTGAGAAGATCCAAAAAGAAATTCAAACTTGTGCACCCAAGTCTTGTTTTTAAGGACATTAAGGATGTATGTTGTACAATCATTCCTTCCTAACAAAAGAACAGTTCAAAGACATCATTAAAAGCCCCAAATTATCAATATGGGTGTATGTAAACTTTTTGATCACAGCTATATTGATCAAGTTCTGATATGCCTGACTCTAAAGAGTTGATGTAGATAAGATTTTCCACTGCTACTGACTGAAATATATTTTAGCCCAACTTCATTCAATGCAGAAATCTTGGTATTTAAATTCCAATAAGGGCAACAAACTGTATCACTGATATCTGGTCCTGTTAATAATATGGTGCACAGCACTAGAATAAATCAGTGATAAATGATCGGAAGATAAATGTTTTTCTTGATCATTGAAACGTCACCCATTGGTTTCCATAACAATAATCTGAAAATATGTGGAATCTGTTGGATCCACATTAGACTGAATTTGTATAACGATTGTCATTTATTATCAGTGATGTAAGCAATAAGATGTTAGAATCATCAGAAGAAAGAAAAAACAGAAGGGCCACAAGGACTGTTCCATGGGGAATGCCGCTGGTAAACAGATTGTTTCCTTGAACAACACAGAATGTCATGTTCAAGGAAACACACTAAAGAGAATCTGAGATAGCTGTGATGAATTGTATTTAGCTTGGCCCTTGATTTGACCAACTAACAAACAAGCTGCCGTCACATCTGTGGAATCATTGCTGACCAAGACGATACTCATTTTGGTGTAAAAAAAACAAAACAAAACTATTTTAAACGCAGTTATTACCCATAAGTGTTACCAGCTCTAGGGTTTTTTTTTTTTGCAATTTTGACAAACTGCTCACAATAAAGACCAAATTGTATTTTTCTTAAATCATTTAAAAGCACTATTCTAAGAAGTAATATGTACATCTCAGTCATATGATGGTTTAAAATGCATTTAATCCAAAATAGCTTTGTAAGCTTGTTTTGTGTGCATAGCACCACTTTGTGCAAGTGAATTTGGTTTTGACCAGAGTATCGTGTGGATAGTTTGTCCAGCAGATGCAGACTGTCATTCTGTCACTCTACAGTTTACCATTATCAGCTGAAGATCTGCTTATCCAGCAAAGTGAAGCATTCAGAGATGGACCTGTCACTGATGGTCTCATTGTATGGAACCAAAGGAGAAGCTGAAAACCTGCAACTTAACCTGTGAGTTCTCATTTAAAATCCTTTATATGAGACTCCTGTAATCGTGTGACATGATTCGCAAATGATCAGCAGTTTTATAGCAGTTCCACAGTCCTTAATGTCCAATAGCCATAAGTACTATACTAACAAAGAGCAAACATAGCAGGTATGTATTGTTAGTGGTGCATAGTTCAATC
Organism: Thalassophryne amazonica; assembly: GCF_902500255.1. Lineage (NCBI taxonomy): Eukaryota > Metazoa > Chordata > Actinopteri > Batrachoidiformes > Batrachoididae > Thalassophryne > Thalassophryne amazonica. Next base: position 34,289,511 of record NC_047112.1, on the reverse strand, counting down.
ATACGAGCCTAGAATTCATACTTTGTCTCCATATTTTTTTTCTTATTGGCAGAAATGAGAAAATATCAACAAATAAAACATATTCGTTCCTCCTGGTGACAGAGAAAGATGTTGGTGACCTTCTCATGGTGATGCTTAAGTGGGGGGACACAAGCGACTGGTCTGCCTCCACGATGCTGGCGATGGTTTCTTATTTGTGGTCTAGTGACTCAAACAGTGCCAGCATGGAAGTTCAGAAAATCAGCATCCGAGCCGGAGAGACACAACAGAAGTAAGTTGTGCTGCAGTATATGTCAAATGTACGAGGTCTGTTAGAAAAGTATCCGAACTTATTATTTAAAAAAACCCAAAACATATGGATTTGAATCACGTGTGATTGCGTCAGACAAACTTGAACCCTCATGCGCATGCGTGAGTTTTTTCATGCCTGTCGGTTGCGTCATTCACCTGTGAGCAGGCTTTGAGTGAGCACTGGTCCACCCCCCTCGTCGGATTTTTATTGTCAGGGAAATGGCAGAGCGACTGTCACTTTGCTCCATGAAATTTTTTTCAGAAACTGTTAGAGACAGCCAGTTGGAAACCCTTTGAAAGATTCAGATGGATTTCGGTGAAGATTCTGTCGGCGTCACACGGATTAAGGAGTGTTAAAACCTTTTTAAAGACGGCCCACAGCGGCGGAGGGCGCGCGGTGCACCGAGCGGCCATCGACAGGCTGGAACGACCAGATCATTTCTAAACTGAACGCTGTGTTGATCCGGGACATCGTGAAATGGCAAGAGAGCTGGACATAGCACTTTTGTGGCACATTCCACTGTTATAGGAGATTTTGTAATGAAAGGCGTGCGGAGGATTTTGCGCGTCGGGACGGAGCCGCTCATTGCGCGCAACAAAAAAAACACCTCCGTGTTGGAAACCATTCAGAAGATTCAGACGGCTTTCGATGGCTTTTCAGTCAAGTGAGTATCCGAGAAACTGTGGAACAGCTGGACATGCCACAATATGTCCTGTGAGACTTCCAAGATGGAGGTGTTTTTTTTTTGTTTTTTTTGCGCGCAATGAGTGGCTCCATGCCGACGCGCGAAATCCTCCGCACGTCTTTCATTACAAAATCTCCTGTAACAGTGGAATGTGCCGCAAAAGTGCTATGTCCAGCTCTCTTGCCATTTCTGTGGGAGTCACACGATGTCCCGGATCAACACAGTGTTCAGTTTAGAAATGATCTGGTCGTTCCAGCCTGTCGATGGCTGCTCGGTGCGCTGCGCGTGGGCCGTCTTTAAAAAGGTTTTAAGACTCCTTAATCCGTGTGACGCCGAAAGAATCTTCACCGAAATCCATCTGAATCTTTCGAATGGTTTCCAACTGGCTGTCTCTAACAGTTTCTGAAAAAAATTTCATGGAGCAAAGTGGCAGTCGCTCTGCCATTTCCCTGACAATAAAAATCCGATGAGGGGTGTGGACCAGTGCTCAGGCGTGAAAAAACTCACGCATGTGCACAAAGGTGCAAGCTTGGCTGATGCAATCACACATGATTCAAATCCATATAGTTTTTGAAAAAAATAAAAAGGTCCGTTACTTTTTGAACAGACCTCGTAATTTCTCTACTTCTGGGGGACAAGCCATAACATTTTCATTCGGTTTTTGGGGAAATTACATGCAAAGAAAAAGTGACAATGCCGTGGGAAAGTGGACGTGTTGCGGATTGTTCATGAACCAGAGCACAAACGTGTCAAGGTGGTTTTGCAGGTGACAGGGGCGGTCCTGGGGGCGGGCCGCCGGGCATCGCGGGGGGGGGGGGGGGGGGGGGGGGGGCGACACGACCGTGCGGGGAAAAAAAAAACGGTAAAAAAAACAAACAAACCGGGGTGGGGGGGGTTCGTGGTTACAACGTGCTCAACTTTTGTTCAGAATCAGCTTCTTATCACTGGTAATGACGCGGCTTTCCTCTCACTCATTCCCGCAGCTTCACAGTGCTTTAAACAGTCCACAGAGTTCAATAGCGACACAAAGACTGCAGCGAAACGAGACGAGTCATTGGATAAATGCTGGGCTTTGTCCCGCCCATCGGACGCTCAGCGTGTCCGGGGGTCTATGGGGCAGTGGGCGGGCCTCGGCCGGCCCGGAGGCTCAGCTTCTGCATGATGATTGGATTATCTGTCTGAGGCTGAATCCCTTTTTGATTGACAGCGAAATGAGCGAATCAGCGATCTTTTGGTGTAAACATCCATGGGAGCATTTTCATTCTGTTCTGAGTTGAACCGGAGATTTTCTTAATCCTCTTAGCGGCGTTTTCTTTGTTAAAAACGACTAGCGACAAATCGAGCTTCTATTTCTGGTGTTTTTTTTTTTTGTAGCTGCTTGTGTTTGGAGACTGACTTTTATCACTTTTTCTGACTTCTATCGCAGTTTCTGTCCCTACCGAGCAGCGGGTGCTGCTGAGCTCCTTCACCGTCACAAAGCACTCACAGGCGGACAAACTTCACACTGGGCTCGCGCCAGTCCCAGCTAGCGAGCTAGCTAGGTAGCAAACTGCACATAATAGCAGACAATTTGAATGTTGTGGACCGGATTTTGGTGAAGCCATTTGATAGTCTTCCTTATGAAGAAGCCATGGCTGCTGTCATGGCTTCAGCTCTCAGTGGTTTGCAGGGCAAAGTTAAAGCAATAGCCCCCAGTGCAATGTTTGTGCATTGCTATGCACACAGACTGAATCTGGTTCTGTCTCAGGGGGCTAAATGCTTATCTGAGTGCAGAATATTTTTTGCATCACTCTCTGGGTTTGCCACATTTTTCTCAAAATCCACAGATGATGTCTTTTCTTGAGTCTGCAGGCTGCTCAAGGTTGCCCAGAAATGCTCCTACTCTATGGAATTTCACATCACGGACAGTGAGCACTGTGGCAAACAGTTATGATGCCCTCCTGCAAACTTTTGAGATGATCATTGCAGATAAGTCCATGGATGATGACACATTAGACTGTGCCAATTTCTTTGTGTTTGTTATTGCAGTAATCATTAAAACCTGAAATTTGTTCTTGAAAATAGCTGTTGTGAGTTAATTTGTAGGATTGTGGGTGTTCTGGACGAAGTTAGTGTTTACATGGGTGGTGGGGCGGAGGTGGTGGCCATGTTAGTGTGCACGGGGCGCACGCAGGGGGTTTCACCCGGGGAGTAAATCACTCTAGGACCGCCACTGGCAGGCGAGAGAACAGAGCAACTCTGGTTAGCTGTGGAGGCTAACACTTACCGACATGATGTCTCCCATCTGCCTCGTCTTTTCTTCTCCACTGGGAACTGAAAAAAAAACACCCTTTTTGCCATTGCTTCGGTGATGGCAGCCAAAAACAAAACAGTACACCATTTATCTGTGTAAAGTTATGCTGTGTATATATTGCATTTGGGAACTGAGGACACTAATTGTTGAAGCTTTGTAGGTGGAATTCTTTCCCATTCTTGCTTGATGTATGACTTCAGTTGTTCAACAGTCCAGGGTCTCCATTGTCGTATTTTGCACTTCATAATGTGCCACACATTTTCAATGGGTGACAGGTCTGGACTGCAGGCAGGCCAGTCTAGTACCCGCACTCTTTTACTACGAAGCCACGCTGTTGTAACACGTGTGCAGAATATGGCTTGGCTTTGTCTTGCTGAAATAAGCAGGGACGTCCCTGAAAAAGACGTTTCTTGGATGGCAGCATGTGTTGCTCCAAAACCTGGATGTACCTTTCAGCATTGATGGTGCCATCACAGATGTTAGTGCCCATGCCATGGGCACTAACACACCCCTATACCATCACAGATGGTGGCTTTTGAATTTTGTGCTGGTAACAATCTGGATGGTCTTTTTCCTCTTTTGTCCAGAGGACACGACATCCATGATTTCCAAAAACAATTTGAAATGTGGACTCATCACACCACAGCACACTTTTCCACTTTGCGTCTGTCCATTTCAAATGAGCTCGGGCTCAGAGAAGGCGTCGGCATTTCTGGATGTTGTTGATGTATGGCTTTCGCTTTGCATGGTGGAGTTTTAATTTGCACATGTAGATGTAGCGACGAACTGTGTTAACTGAAGTGTTCCTGAGCCCATGCAGTCAGATCCTTTACACAATGATGTCGGTTTTTAATGCTGTGCTGTCTGTGGGATCAAAGGTCACAGACATTCAATGTTGGTTTTCGGCCTTGCCACTTACGTGTAGAAAATTCTCCAGATTCTCTGAAGCTTCTGATTATATTATGGACTGTAGATGGTGTATTCAATTGAATATTGGTTGAAGAGGATTTGCAAATCATTGTATTCTGTGTTTATGTACATTTCACACAACGTCCCAACTTCATTGGAATTGGGGTTGTAGTTGCAAAACTGAGGGAGAAGATATGAGACAAGACAAGAACCCTCACCATATATACTTAACTGTAAATGATGATAAAAGATGCCAACATTACCCAAAATAGGAGGATCACTTAGTTCTCACCTGTAGAATTAGTAATTAGTAGTTTAGTTCCTCACTGAAATGTTGTAGACCTACTCACCCACACACAGACTGAATCCATTATGCCTATGAGTGACCTCATAACTGCAGATAATAAAATGTATTTATTATCATTAAACTTATAACCCCACAGTCATTTTACAACTCACAAAGATGTTTTGTGTGTTATGAATTTGTCTTTCAGGATGGTGTTCTGTGTAAAAGACCCTCAGGCTCAGGGCTTGACACAGGAGGCCACGTTTGTTAAATGTAAGGATGCATGTAAGACGACCCAAAAACAAACTCTGAAAGGGTAAATGAACATAGTAATAATAATGATGATGATAATAATAATAATGGTGGAGAGTAGCTCTGGCTCATGTAGAGGAAGAAGAATAACTGCTCTTGTTCATTTCAGCACATTGAAATTCATTTATAAAACAGTAACTTAATTATTTTGAATGATGGAAAATCTGTAGTGCCTTTATATAACTACAACTGTGTTATTTAAAATGCATGTGAATACTTATTATATTTTGTAAACAATTTGTTGTTATCACATAAATCTAGTATTGTTGAAAATGAGAATATATACCATCTTTTGCACAAAATTAACATGAGAGAGACAGATACTCTTCAAAGTCACCGATGACCAGGAATATCATAGGATTTTATGAGTTATGTAGATTAAACAAAAACAAAACCTGTTTTATGTTTTGATCAGGTATTGGGGAAAAATGTCTTTATGGTGTGTGAAGTTTTACAAATTGTTGATAACATGTACTCCCAAAATGAGAGGACGTGTTTTTTTTTTTTTTAAACTCTCCAACAGGGTACAGTGTATTTAAGTATTCTCTAACTACTACATGTCAGTGTGCCTTAACAATCAGCAGATGTAAGCAGTTGTAAAATGAACTTTATCTTTATTTATTGCCTGCAGACTGATGTTTGAAAGGGCCGTACTGATGACATTCCAAGGTCTGAGTTAAATTGAACTTTAGGACTTTTACTAAACCATCTGAGAATGTAAGAATCTTTGCTTCCATACAGTTTGTTTGCCAGTAAGCGACACCACATTGTGCTTGTTATGCCACTATGTCAAGGAGAGTCAAATGAATGTGGATAAACTGCACAGACCACATGATGCACTTGACATAATTTGAGATGGGATTTATTCTATGCATGAGTTTATGTTGCACTTCTATTCATAATTACAAGTTTGTGACATGCCCAAATCTGTCACTTCACTTTTATGAACATTTGGAAATGTTTGACATTTGCACTCAAAGCAGGGAAAGGTTTGATGCTTGCGGGATAACATTTATTGTAACACAGATGATGATGATGATGCCATTTATGTTGGTGAACAGTGTTAATTATATATTTTTCACTTGTGGAAAAACTGAACTGATACATGTATTTCTGCAATTCTGATATACCTGTCATAAATGAGAATTCTTTTAATAAATCAAACATGCAGTTTTATTGAATTTAAAATGTGACATTTATAAATACACACCCACACATACACACACACACAAACCTGCACGAGGGCCCATTATGTTGTTGCATTTGTTGCACCATTTGACTGACTGTGTCAAGTTGACCCGAACAGTGTCACATAAGTCAAGTTGACAAAGCAAAGAAACCCAGATGTTTCACCAAAACAAACAAGCAAATAAACAACCCCCCCCCCCCCCCCCCCCCCCGCAAAATAACATTTACTATTAGTTTGTGAATCTATTTTCATGTACAACACGGCAGCCTGAGCAAAGTTAGAGGACTGATGGTTTTTGTGTGTATATTACTGTACACGTATCACTGTACAGACTCTCCGCTCTTCTTCAGACATGCAGACATGTCTTGAAAAAGCTGCAAATGGATGCACATTGACATGCGTCACACATACAGTAGTCTTCAAAATAATAACAGTGTGTTTAAAAAAAGTGAGTAAAGCTCAAATCCTTATAATAGCTTTTATTTCCACACACACAAATGCATTGGGAACACTTCACATTTTATTCCAAATCAAAATGTGAAAAAAATATGTATCTAATTTGTTATTACTATATAGAAAGTGAAGAAAAAGGAATATTGGGCTGTTCAAAAAAATAGCAGTGTTTGGGTTTTTCTGTACAAACTCAAACATTTTCTGCATGAACTGAAAAATGCTTGAGGATTTTTCTTTCCTGTGAACTAATATTTAGTTGTATAACCACTGTTTCTGAGAACTGCTTCACATCTGTGTTGCATAAAGTTGACCAACTTTTGGCACCTGTGAAGAGGTATTCCAGCTCAGGATGATTGGACTACTTTCCACAATTCCTCTGCATTTCTTGGTTTTTCCTTAGAAACAGCATTTTAATGTCACCCCACACGTTTTCTATTGGATTCAGGTCCTGGGGATTGGGCTGGTCACTCCATAACATTAATCTTGTTGGTCTGGAACCAAGATGCTGCGCCCTTGATGGTGGGTTCGGGGTCACTGCCTTGTTGAAACACCCTTTTCAAGGAACTTTCCTCTTCAGCATGAGGGAACATGACCTCTTCAAGTATTCTGATGTATTCAAACAGATCCATGATCCCTGGTATGTGATAAAGAGGCCCGACACCATAGTATGAGAAACATCCCCATATCATGATGTTTGCTCCACCAGGCTTCACTGTCTTCACAGTGTACTGTGGCTTGAATTCAGTCTTTGGGGGTTGTCTGAAAAACTGTCTGTGACCTCTTGACCAAAAAACAACAGTCTTGCTTTCATCAGTCCAGAAAACGTTGTGCCATTTCCCTTTAGGCCAATCAAGGTGTTCTTTGGCAAATTGTTACCTCTTCAGCACTTTGTTTTTCAACAGTGGGACTTTTAGGGGGCTTTTCGCCAATAACTTGGCTTCACATAGGCGTCTTCAATTGTTACAGTCCTCACAGGTAACTTTAGACCTTCTCTGATCACCCTGGAGCTGGTCATTGACTGAATCTTTGCCATTCTGGCTATTCTTAGATCCATTTGATCCAATGATTTTCCAGTTTCCTCCACATCTTCCTTATTGTGGTTGTCATTTTAAAGTATTTGAGATCATTCTAGTTGAGCAGCCTCTCATTTTCTACAATTCCTCATATGTTTTCCCCTCTTCAATCAACTTTATAATCAAAGTATGCTATTCTTCTGAACAATGTCTATGAGGGTAGGTTGAAAAGTTCTAAGGCTCACTATGATACAATTAATGCATTAACTGCATCATAGTGAGCCTTAGAACTTTTCAGCCTACCCTTGTAGAACAACCTATTTTACTAGCATGTACAACATTTGCTGCCTTGTCCTTAAATAAGGACCACCTGTAAGGGTGTAATAATTCAGTTCAATGTATTTTATTCATATAGCAGGCACTGATATATTTTTTATTTTTTTTTTTTGAACAGCCTAATATCTCTTCATTTTCTGTAAAGTAATAACAAATTTGATCAATTTTCCTTATGCTTTGATTTGGAATAAAATGTGCAGTGTTCCAAATGGATTTGCATGCATGGAAATAAAAGCTATGATAAAGATTTTGAGCTTTACTTACTTTTTAAACACAATGCTGTTATTATGACTACAACTATATGTCAGTCAGCCAAACTGTGTCGGGGCTGAGCAGCTGTTAAGTGTTTCCTCAGGACATCACCTTCAGTGATGAAGTCATGCATGCTGGCTACAAGTTGACACCTCTCTGGTGTGACGTTTGCACTTCGGTAAAGGACTATTTTTGGGGCATGATGCTTGTATTCCCAGTGAAGACAAAAACAAAAAAAACATCACTCCAAGACGCTTGTGTCCAGGGTACGGCCACACAGGATGATGGTGCAGCCCATCACAACAGACAGAATGAGGATAGCCAGGAGGATTGCCCACCAATGAGCCTGCAGAGCACAAATCAAAATATATTAAACAGATGCAATCTTAAGAGGAGGGACTACTGTTGATAATATTTGTTTTCCGCAGTAAACCAATAAATATGCAGTTAATCAGTCCTTGATGGTTTTGCAGCACTGGAGGTGCAGAAGCAACAGAAGCGCATCCAACTAATGACATTGCATTTCAAAATACATTCATCAGGTCATTATTCTGCTTTACTGGACATGTTGTTATGCGTACAGTACTTATTGTCATGGTTGAAGGCTATCCGATCCCTGCCAGTGTGATAAGACACAAATATAATGGCACCCATTAGAGTACAATCTTCAGCCAAGAAGAAAAAACAATTTTACAAATCTTGACAGAGGTAATGAGCACTATAGGAAAGTATTTTCCTAACTACGTATAACAAAGTACTGAAGACTGAACCTGGAAAATGTGTCCAAAAACTTGTTTCTGTAAAATGAAATATGTCTCTTGATGTTAGTACACTGTGATTTCAGAAATTATGGCCAGTTGACAATTTTACTCTTCTTAGATATGTTGTTTTAACAGTTTTATCTTTTTGTTTATTACCTCCGCCAAGGAGGTTATGTTTTCGGTTGCGTTCGTTTGTTTGTTGGTTGGTTGGTTGGTTTGTTAGCAGGTTACTCAAAAAAAAATTACTCAAAAAAATCCAACAGATTTCACTGAAATTTTTACCAGGGGTGTATCTTGGCCTAATTTATAAGTCATTACATTTTGGTAATGATCTGGAACACGATCCGGATCCAGTAATTTTTTAAAGGATTCTTTATCATTGTAGGATAGGGCCAATTTCTACATTTTTGCATCCAACTTCATGAAGACGGGTCACAAAGGCTGAACAAAAATTAAGTTACGACACAACAATAATTTAGCATTTCTTTCTCCTCATTAAATAAACTTGTTATTAGAAAATAAAAAAACGTGTAGTTCATGCAGTTTCTCTTTATAAATACATTTGCTGAAGAGCTAAGGGTTTAACCACTGAATCTGAAACATGACGGTAGATGCGGAAAACGACGTGGAATAAGTCTCTTTGCCAAATGGTATTCCATGTGACGTCAGTGACCCTATGGCCTTGGCGGAGGTTTGCGCTGTCTGAGTGCTTCTAGTTATTATTAGTTTTGATTGATCCATTTAAATACTATTCATTCAGCAGCAGTAATTACTCATGTGTGTTTGTAAAAAAATATCAGATACAGGTGAGCAGAGTTTCACCAAACTGGGTCGGAATATTTTGTGGCCGAGTGTCTCCAGATTAACTGTTGGAACAGATTAGTGAAGGTTGTCACTAAGTCTGAAACAAGCATTTCCAAGTTATACAGTGCATCCAGAAAGTATTCACAGAGCTGCACTTCTTCCACATTTTGTTATGTTACAGCCTTATTCCAAAATGGAGAAGTTTATTTTTTCCCTTAAAATTCTACTCACAACACCCCATAATGACAACATTTTAGTGTACTATGGTCATTTTTTATTTCATGATCCACTTGTTACTTCACACTATAATATCTGTTTCTGCTTTATCTGATTGATGTGGTTTCACACAAATAAAAAAAGGTTGTCTTTTTGTTTTAAAGGTTCATGAAGTGGGCAGCATAGTTGCTTAGTGGTTAGCACTGTTGCCTCACAGCAAGACGGTCATAGGATTGATTCCCACCTGTGGCCTTTCTGTGTGAAGTTTGCATGTTCTCCCCGTGTTTGTGTGGGTTCTCTCCAGGTGCTCCGGCTTCCTCCCACATCCAAAGACATACACGTTAGGTGGACTGGAAACTTTAAATTGTTAGTAGGTGTGTGTGTGCGGGTGTGAATGTGTTTGTCTGTCTATGTGTGGCTCTGCGACAGACTGGCATCCTGTCCAGGATGTACCTCACCTCACACCCCATGACTGCTGGGATAGGCCCCACCCCCCGTGACCCTTAATTGGAGTAAGCGGTTGAAGATGAGTGAGTGAGTGAGGTTAATGAAGTCAGGGGTCATTTCTGTCTTTGGTGAACCAGCTGGATGATGCACAGAGTTGCTGTTACAGCCAAATGCACATTTCTGATTCTCTGCTGTCGTGAGAAAGGAAATCTCAAAGTCTTAAAGCCTGAAACGCCTCTTACAGCTGAACATTCAGACAGGAAGCTCGTCGAGCAGATTTCAGAAACATATGGTTCAGTCTGACGTGTTAATGCTTCAGCTGTACAATGACGTCATTGAAATGTTCACACAAATACTAAATTCAGCAAGTGGAGCAATTTTATTCAAATAAAGACATGATGCAGACGTTTCCTGGCACATTACTCCTGTTTAGGGTCATACTGGGATCTTCAAGAGAAGATGCTGGAAACCAAAACCAGCATTTAGCAGGTGAGAAGAAGCTGACTGGAAAATATTCAGTTCATTAATGTTTAGTGAGTGTCAGTCTAAGCCTTGTCCAAACCACCAGCAAATCATCATTTATGGGCACATGTGACAGTCTCACATTTTTTTTTTTTTTTTTTTTGTGCTCCCGTGACGTAATGAGTAAAATTTTTGTGACAGGGCTTTTTTTTAACTCACTAACCCTACTCCTACCCCCAACCCTAACCATAACCACCACCCCCCGCTTCACTTTTAATTTTGTGCAGCCATCACAGAATGAATTAGAATGAATTTGTGCTGCTGTGACAAAAGTGAGGCGCTTTTCGTCACAATATCACAAACCAATAGATTAATGTATATTTTGTGCTGCTGAATCACAATTTGCCGTGAGACTGGGTTGTACCACAAGTTAATAGTGAAAGTTTATTTACTACTGCAATGAAAACACGCATAAACAATTTTATACTGTGAAACCACAAGAGCATATATTCCAACCAAGTCAAAATAAGACCAGATTACTTCTATTCCAACTCTTCAATTAAATTTGTGCAATTTTGTTTTGATTGAGGTGCATGAGACTGCTCATGAGAATTAAAGAAAAAAAAAAAACAGAAAAACATGGGATTCTCAGGTTTTTTTATTGGATGATGCCCCACACAGTTTCCTTAAAAGGTTTTTGAATGGTCCTGGTAGTAAATAAATAGAAGCAGAGGTTACAATCCATATTTAAAATGACAATAAATGATGGCCAAGCCATGTTTGATTTGTTCTCACAGATGTACATGGTACATCCCCAGGGCACTGAGAGGAGTGCAGTGCCTCACCAACACCAGCTAATCTGTGGACTAACTTTGATGTCAGATATGTGATACATGTGTTTGCCCCAGGATAGCAGAAGCCTACACAGAAAACCATGTTTTAACATCTTATCTAGTTCCTGAGATATGGTCACTAATGTATGTTAGACGATGACTTTTGATTTGACCTTGGCCTTTGATGTATGACAAGTCTTACTGAAACTATAGTCTGCATTATATATATATATATATATATATATATATATATATATATATATATATATATATATATATATATATATATATATATATACACGAGGTCTGTTAGAAAAGTATTGGACCTTTTTATTTTTTTCAAAAACCTGATTGATTTGAATCACATGTGCTTGCATAAACCAACCTTGAACCTTCGTGCGCATGCGTGAATTTTTTCACACCTGTCGGTTGCGTCATTTGCTTGTAAGCAGCCTTTGTGTGAGGATGGGTGGAGTCTCGCGTCGTTTTTTCTTTGCAAGGAAAATGGCGGAATGACTGGAGCAGCGCGACTGCATCAAATTTTGCCAGAAACTGGGCGACAGCCAGGTGGAAACCATTCGGATGATTCATACGGCTTTCGTGACGATGCTATGAGCATCACACAGATTAAGGAGTGGTACAACCGGTTTAAAGACGTCCGCACAACGGTGGAGAGCGAGCCGCGCTCCGGGTGGCCATCAACATGCTGAAATGACCAGATCATTTCCAAAGTGAACGCTGTGGTGATGCGGGACTGTCGTGTGACTGTCCGAGAAATTGCGGAAGAGGTGGACATCAGCACTTTTTCGGCACATTCCACTGTGACAGAAGATTTTGCCATGAAAAGGGTTGCAGCGAAATTCATGCCGATGGGTTGGGCACGAAGCTGCTGACGGAGCAAAAGCACCACCGTGTTGAAGTCTCACAGGACATGTTGTGACATGCTCACCTCTTCCACAATTTCTCGGATAGTCACACGACTGAAAAGCCACCGAAAGCTGTCTGAATCTTCCGAATGGTGGAAGATCATAATGATCTGTCACACCCTCTTTCTTCCCTTAGATTCCGGGGTATAGAACAAGTAACCCTACACAGAGGGGGTGACGCTGACAGGAAATTATGCCAACGAGAACTCTTTTGGATATATACATTAGATGCACTACAACCATCAGGTCTAAACGAGGATTTTGACATGAGTGTGTTTATATAATTCTGAAGTATTGATTTAATTTTGAACTGTTTGTGCTTTGTTTTATGATGGCCGATGCCTGATGTGTGCACAGCATGGACTTGTTTTTTTCCTTTTTTTTCTCTGTATGTTTCATGGCAGCATGGTGGCTTAGTGGTTAGCACTGTTGCCTCACAGCGAGAGGGTCGTGGGTTCAATTCCCGTGGCCTTTCTGTGTGGAGTTTGCATCTTCTCCCAGTTTTTGCGTGGGTTTCCTCCGGGTGCGCCGGTTTCCTCCCACATCCAAAAACATGCGGGTTAGGTGGATTGGAATCTTTAAAATTGTCCGTAGGTGTGTGTGTGGGTGTGTCTGTGTTTGTTTGTCTGTTTGTGGCCGTGCGACAGACTGGCGTCCTGTCCTGGGTGTACCCCGCCTCGTGCCCTATGACTGCTGGGATAGGCTCCAGCCCCCTGCGACCCTTAATTGGACTAAGCGGTAGAAGATGAATGAATGAATGTATGTTTCATGTCTTTCACTACATTTCCCATGATGCTCTACTGACTCAGAGTGCTTCACCATTAAGTGGTGAAGCACACAGGTGCCACTAATTAAGTGTATTAACTCCAAGCACTGTTTATAACATGCACTCTGCCTGATGAAGGTCTCACAGACCGAAAGCTTGCAGCTTCAGTAAAGCTATTTTGCACAGACCTGAAGTGTGCAGATTTTTTTCCTTTTTACTTAGACGTCTCTACTAAACCATGCACCTTTTCGACAAATGAGCGGTGACCCTTCACTACTTTACTTATAGTTACGGTTTTTAAAATATATAAATGTATGAAATTAGACTTGCAGTTTTAAGTAACTTATTCTAATTGAATTGTACATGTAGTTTTTTTGTTTTTTAACTGTGTGTCCTTTGACTGAGTTTGTGTAAGCTAACCTTCATGCTCAGATCATGTCAGTGTCCTTTTGTTTCCTGTCTTTTGTCTAGTCTGTGTCTTGTTGTAGTAGTTGGTGACCCCTATGTAATGTAGTCTGTTGTATTGTAAGCTCCTGTGATGTTTGTGTGTTTTTACTGTAAATTGTTTAATTCTTATAGTCTGTCAGGGACTACAGATGGAAATTAGCCCATGGCTATAATCTGACATATTTACTCTTTATGTGTTCATTAATATGTGTTGTCCCTTTGAAATAAATGAAATGAAATGAAATATATACAGTATATATATGTGTGTGTGTAGCTGGGAGGACACATCTCCAACACAATTCAATATAATTTATTTAGTTTATATAGTGCCATATCACAACAAAGCTGCCTTGACGCCCTTTACACAAGCAAGGTCTAACCTTAACAATCCCAACAGCAAGCACAGAGGTGCTGATGACACTGAGGAAGAAACCTCAAGAAGACCAGACTCAGAGGGGTGACCCACTGCTTAGGCCATTCTAACAGTTACGAGGCTGTGTTCTTCCTCCTCTACTCTTCTCCCTGTATACCAGAAGTCTTCAACTCATTTCAGAAAGGGCAGAGAGGGTGCAGGTTTTCTTATATATATATATATATATATATATATATATATATATATATATATATATATATATATATATATATATATATATATATATATATATATATATATATATATATATATATATATATATGCCTGCTCCCAGACTACCAATAACCAGCAAAAATCTATTTAAGCATAAAAATTCAAAAAGAAAAAATAATATAGCACCTTCAACTGCACCACAGACTAAAACAGTTAAATGTGGTCTATTAAACATTAGCTCTCTCTCTTCTAAGTCCCTGTTAGTAAATGATATAATAATTGTTCAACATATTGATTTATTCTGCCTAACAGAAACCTGGTTACAGCAGGATGAATATGTTAGTTTAAATGAGTCAACACCCCTGAGTCACACTAACTGCCAGAACGCTCGTAGCACGGGCCGAGGTGGAGGATTAGCACCAATCTTCCATTCCAGCTTATTAATTAATCAAAAACCCAGACAGAGCTTTAATTCATTTGAAAGCTTGACTCTTAGTCTTGTCCATCCAAATTGGAAGTCCCAAAAACCAGTTTTATTTGTTGTTATCTATCGTCCTCGTGGTCGTTACTGTGAGTTTCTCTGTGAATTTTCAGACCTTTTGTCTGACTTAGTGCTTAGCTCAGATAAGATAATTATAGTGGGCGATTTTAACATCCACACAGATGCTGAGAATGACAGCCTCAACGCTGCATTTAATCTATTGTTAGACTGGATTGGCTTTGCTCAAAATGTAAATGAGTCCACCCACCACTTTAATCATATCTTAGATCTTGTTCTGACTTATGGTATGGAAATTGAAGACTTAACAGTATTCCCTGAAAACTCCCTTCTGTCTGATCATTTCTTAATAACATTTACTCTGATGGACTACCTAGCAGTGGGGAATAAGTTTTATTACACTAGAAGTCAATCAATCAATCAATCAACTTTTTTCTTATATAGCGCCAAATCACAACAAACAGTTGCCCCAAGGCGCTCCATATTGCAAGGCAAGGCCATACAATAATTATGAAAAACCCCAACGGTCAAAACGACCCCCTATGAGCAAGCACTTGGCCACAGTGGGAAGGAAAAACTCCCTTTTAACAGGAAGAAACCTCCAGCAGAACCAGGCTCAGGGAGGGGCAGTCTTCTGCTGAGACTGGTTGGGGCTGAGGGAAAGAACCAGGAAAAAGACATGCCGAGAAGGGGGGCAGAGATCGATCACTAATGATTAAATGCAGAGTGAGGCATACGGAGCAAAAAGAGAAAGAAACAGTGCATCATGGGAACCCCCCCACAGTCTACGTCTAAAGCAACATAACCAAGGGATGGTCCAGGGTCACCCAATCCAGCCCTAACTATAAGCCTTAGCGAAAAGGAAAGTTTTAAGCCTAATCTTAAAAGTAGAGAGGGTATCTGTCTCCCTGATCTGAATTGGGAGCTGGTTCCACAGGAGAGGAGCCTGAAAGCTGAAGGCTCTGCCTCCCATTCTACTCTTACAAACCCTAGGAACTACAAGTAAGCCCGCAGTCTGAGAGCGAAGCGCTCTAATGGGGTAATATGGTACTACGAGGTCCCTAAGATAAGATGGGACCTGATTATTCAAAACCTTATAAGTAAGAAGAAGAATTTTAAATTCTATTCTAGAATTAACAGGAAGCCAATGAAGAGAGGCCAACACGGGTGAGATATGCTCTCTCCTGCTAGTCCCCGTCAGTACTCTAGCTGCAGCATTCTGAACCAACTGAAGGCTTTTTAGGGAACTTTTAGGACAACCTGATAATAATGAATTACAATAGTCCAGCCTAGAGGAAATAAATGCATGAATTAGTTTTTCAGCATCACTCTGAGACAAGACCTTTCTGATTTTAGAGATATTGCGTAAATGCAAAAAGGCAGTCCTACATATTTGTTTAATATGCGCTTTGAATGACATATCCTGATCAAAAATAACTCCAAGATTTCTCACAGTATTACTAGAGATCAGGGAAATGCCATCCAGAGTAAGGATCTGGTTAGACACCATGCTTCTAAGATTTGTGGGGCCAAGTACAATAACTTCAGTTTTATCTGAGTTTAAAAGCAGGAAATTAGAGGTCATCCATGTCTTTATGTCTGTAAGACAATCCTGCAGTTTAGCTAATTGGTGTGTGTCCTCTGGCTTCATGGATAGATAAAGCTGGGTATCATCTGCGTAACAATGAAAATTTAAGCAATACCGTCTAATAATACTGCCCAAGGGAAGCATGTATAAAGTGAATAAAATTGGTCCTAGCACAGAACCTTGTGGAACTCCATAATTAACTTTAGTCTGTGAAGAAGATTCCCCATTACATGAACAAACTGTAATCTATTAGACAAATATGATTCAAACCACCGCAGCGCAGTGCCTTTAATACCTATGACATGCTCTAATCTCTGTAATAAAATTTTATGGTCAACAGTATCAAAGCAGCACTGAGGTCCAACAGAACAAGCACAGAGATAAGTCCACTGTCCGAAGCCATAAGAAGATCATTTGTAACCTTCACTAATGCTGTTTCTGTACTATGATGAATTCTAAAACCTGACTGAAACTCTTCAAATAGATCATTCCTCTGCAGGTGATCAGTTAGCTGTTTTACAACTACCCTCTCAAGAATCTTTGAGAGAAAAGGAAGGTTGGAGATTGGCCTATAATTAGCTAAGATAGCTGGGTCAAGTGATGGCTTTTTAAGTAATGGTTTAATTACTGCCACCTTAAAGGCCTGTGGTACATAACCAACTAACAAAGATAGATTGATCATACTTAAGATTGAAGCATTAAATAATGGTAGGACTTCCTTGAGCAGCCTGGTAGGAATGGGGTCTAATAAACATGTTGATGGTTTGGATGAAGTAACCAATGAAAATAACTCAGACAGAACAATCGGAGAGAAAGAGTCTAACCAAATACCGGCATCACTGAAAGCAGCCAAAGATAACGATACATCTTTGGGATGGTTATGAGTAATTTTTTCTCTAATAGTCAAAATTTTGTTAGCAAAGAAAGTCATGAAGTCATTACTAGTTAAAGTTAATGGAATACTCAGCTCAATAGAGCTCTGACTCTTTGTCAGCCTGGCTACAGTGCTGAAAAGAAACCTGGGGTTGTTCTTATTTTCTTCAATTAGTGATGAGTAGAAAGATGTCCTAGCTTCACGGAGTGAAGTCTTTCAGAAAGCGCTGTAACTAGGTTTAAGGATATGATTCCTTTATGTTCTCTAATGCCATATACCAACACAGTGCAGAGTAGCTACCTAAACTCTGTAAGTGAGATAGAGTATCTCGTCAATAGTTTTACATCCTCATTGAAGACAACTTTGGATGCTGTAGCTCCTCTGAAAAAGAGAGCTTTAAATCAGAAGTGCCTGACTCCGTGGTATAACTCACAAACTTGCAGCTTAAAGCAGATAACCTGTAAGTTGGAGAGGAAATGGCGTCTCACTAATTTAAAAGATCTTCACTTAGCCTGGAAAAAGAGTCTGTTGCTCTATAAAAAAAAGCCCTCCGTAAAGCTAGGACATCTTACTACTCATCACTAATTGAAGAAAATAAGAACAACCCCAGGTTTCTTTTCAGCACTGTAGCCAGGCTGACAAAGAGTCAGAGCTCTATTGAGCCGAGTATTCCTTTAACTAGTAATGACTTCATGACTTTCTTTGCTAATAAAATTTTAACTATTAGAGAAAAAATTACTCATAACCATCCCAAAGACGTATCTGTTATGTGTCGGATGCAGCCCGGAGAACCGACCAGCGTTTGAAGGACCCAGTATAAAATAAGCAGAGCACGGTACAAAGGATAACAGAGTTTAATGAACATAACAGTGCTGTGAAAAATATAAAAGTGCGCGGTCTGGCGTGGTGGTTTTGCGGTGCGCTCCCAGCAGCGCTAACGGTCCGGAGCCAGAACTGGTTCGGACCCAAGGACCCCGCCGACACCCCCCAGGTGGCCGCGACAAACCGAGTCTGTGAAAGAATGAATCATTATGTGAGTCCACACTCAACACACAGAGAGAACGCTCAAAGGTGCACAAACAGCAAACACTTCCTGGCTTAATTACTAATCAGCTTCCCACCCTGCAGGCATGGAACATCCAGTTCACAAAACTCCACTGCAGTGGAAGCTGATTTAAACGACCAACATACAGCTCAATATAATAAGGTGTGAGGGACACCACATTTACTGACTGTATAAATGTTAGTCACAAAATCTAACGTACCTCAGGAAGTGTGCTGACGAGCGTGAGACCTCACCCTCTCTCACAGACCATGCATCAAACCTGGACGTTCTCTGCATCCACTGATGATGAGATGGCTCCCGAGACGACGATCTCACCCGTCTGGTCACAAGGTCGAGTCTCTGGCAAATACACACTGTGTACTCCAGTCTTAAATGCCACCATGTTCCAATCCATGTAGATGCACCACAGCTGTGAGTCCTGACGAGCCGCAGGTGATCAGCCTCAGGTGATCAGGGTGAGGTCCTGATAAACTCAGCTACACAGCCACTCAGTCCCAAATGCAAGCCACCTGGGAGGAAAACCAAAAGACACAAAAGCCAGCCAGGCACGCCAGCCACAACAGCACCCCACCCTCACGGGAAGCCTCCCGGCGACCACACAAACCTGGCCCAGGAGAAACACCCCCCTCCAGGGACCATGGCTGGAAACCGTATCTGCATTCGTCTTCCAACAGAATCTTCATCTAACAGAACGGTTGATGTCTTCTCCTCTGGCTGCATCTTTGCTCTTGTTTCTATCAGTCAATTAGCACAGGTGTGGCCAGGAGTTCTTGAACCTGTGCGGTCAGCCTTTGTCCAACCATGTTCACAATCTGATTAGTCATAAAACAAAAAAGACAAACACAAACAACCAAAACACCCCCCCCCCCCTCCCCAGGGGACCATCCCATCAAACCCCGGGAAGAGGAGAAAAGAAAAACACAACCCAAACTTAAGCTTACAAACAAAAATGCTAAAACCAAAAGACAGAAACAAAAGACACAAAAGCCAGCCAGGCACGCCAGCCACAACAGTATCGTTATCTTTGGCTGCTTTCAGTGATGCCGGTATTTGGTTAGACTCTTTCTCTCAGATTGTTCTGTCTGAGTTATTTTCATTAGTTACTTCATCCAAACCATCAACATGTCTATTAGACCCCATTCCTACCAGGCTGCTCAAGGAAGCCCTACCATTATTTAATGCTTCGATCTTAAATATGATCAATCTATCTTTATTAGTTGGCTATGTACCACAGGCTTTTAAGGTGGCAGTAATTAAACCATTACTTAAAAAGCCATCACTTGACCCAGCTATCTTAGCTAATTATAGGCCAATCTCCAACCTTCCTTTTCTCTCAAAAATTCTTGAAAGGGTAGTTGTAAAACAGCTAACTGATCATCTGCAGAGGAATGGTCTATTTGAAGAGTTTCAGTCAGGGTTTAGAATTCATCATAGTACAGAAACAGCATTAGTGAAGGTTACAAATGATCTTCTTATGGCCTCAGACAGTGGACTCATCTCTGTGCTTGTTCTGTTAGACCTCAGTGCTGCTTTTGATACTGTTGACCATAAAATTTTATTACAGAGATTAGAGCATGCCATAGGTATTAAAGGCACTGCGCTGCGGTGGTTTGAATCATATTTATCTAATAGATTACAATTTGTTCATGTAAATGGGGAATCTTCTTCACAGACTAAGGTTAATTATGGAGTTCCACAAGGTTCTGTGCTAGGACCAGTTTTATTCACTTTATACATGCTTCCCTTAGGCAGTATTACTAGACGGCATTGCTTAAATTTTCATTGTTACGCAGATGATACCCAGCTTTATCTATCCATGAAGCCAGAGGACACACACCAATTAGCTAAACTGCAGGATTGTCTTACAGACATAAAGACATGGATGACCTCTAATTTCCTGCTTTTAAACTCAGATAAAACTGAAGTTATTGTACTTGGCCCCACAAATCTTAGAAACATGGTGTCTAACCAGATCCTTACTCTGGATGGCATTACACTGACCTCTAGTAATACTGTGAGAAATCTTGGAGTCATTTTTGATCAGGATATGTCATTCAAAGCGCATATTAAACAAATATGTAGGACTGCTTTTTTGCACCCTCTCTACTTTTAAGATTAGGCTTAAAACTTTCGTTTTTGCTAAAGCTTATAGTTAGGGCTGGATCAGGTGACCCTGAACCATCCCTTAGTTATGCTGCTATAGACTTAGACTGCTGGGGGGTTCCCATGATGCACTGAGTGTTTCTTTCTTTCTTTCTCTTTTTGCTCTGTATGCACCACTCTGCATTTAATCATTAGTGATTGATCTCTGCTCCCCTCCACAGCATGTCTTTTTCCTGGTTCTCTCACTCAGCCCCAACCAGTCCCAGCAGAAGACTGCCCCTCCTCTGAGCCTGGGTCTGCTGGAGGTTTCTTCCTGTTAAAAGGGAGTTTTTCCTTCCCACTGTCGCCAAGTGTTTGCTCACAGGGGGTCGTTTTGACCGTTGGGGTTTTTACGTAATTATTGTATGGCCTTGCCTTACAATATAAAGCGCCTTGGGGCAACTGTTTGTTGTGATTTGGCGCTATATAAATAAAATTGATTGAAATTGATTGATTGATATATATATATATAGTGCAGTTTAACAAAGTACACACCTTCATCCACTCTCCCAGGTCATCAAAGTCATTCATTTTGAGGATGGAGTTCTTGAGTCTGGCGATGGGACCGTCTGCATCCAGCAGACGACACACATGGAATTTGTCACAGTAACCCTGGTTCCCAAAGCATGGAGCTCCGCCCACCAGGGGCAAAGATTTTTTCTGGAAGTGTTGGGACAGCACAGAGGATGTGGTACTGGCACACGTTTCAGGCTGGTCTGTCACGGACACATCGAACAATATATCATATTTTATACACACTGTATACCCGAACAAGTTGGCAGGACTAAAAAATTTGATGTAACCGATTACCTAGATTTTTCGTAAGTTTTGGTTCTCATAAAATATATTATCAGAATATAAATATTTGGGTTACCCGGCTGCTGGCAGCACATGTGGCATTTCTCCTTCATGGAGTTTCCAGGACAGTCACACTGCTGTAGGTTGTGCTTCACACACACAGACTCAGCACAGACCTGCGAAAGAGATGAGAAACATAAAATAGAGCAAATAAAAATGGAGAACAGAAGAAATGAAATCATACACCACCGGCAGTGTGTGTGTGTGTGTGTGTGTGTGTGTGTGTGTGTGTGTGTGTGTGTGTGTGTGTGTGTGTGTGTGTGTGTGTGTGTGTGTATAGGACCAGTGTACATATGGTCCTACTCTGGTCAGAGTGGGACCATATGTTCACTGTCAGTGTTAATTTAACACTGGTGATTTTACTGTGTATGAAGAGGATGAAGAGTGGAAAGGGCAGTTGGTTCAGATGAGATTCCAGTGGAGGCATGGAAATGTCTAGGAGAGATGGCAGTGGAGTTTCTAACCAGATTGTTTATTAAAGTCTTGGAAAGTGAGAGGATGCCTGAGAAGTGGGGACAAAGTGTGCTGATTCTTATTTTTAAGAACAAGAGTGATGTGCAGAGCTGCAGTAACTACAGAGGCATAAAGTTGATCAGCCACAACATGAAGTTATGGGAAAAACTAATAGAAGCTAGGCTTAGAAAACAGGTGAAGATCTGTGAGCAGCAGTATGATTTCATGCCGAGAAAGAGCACTACAGATGCAATGTTTGCTCTGAGAGTATTGATGGAGAAGCATAGAGATGGTGAGAAAGAGTTACATTGTGTGTTTGTGGATTTAGAGAAAGCTTATGATAGGGTGCCAAGAGAAGAGTTGTGGTATTGTATGAGGAAGTCTGGAGTGGCAGAGAGGGATGTGAGGATAGTGCAGGACATGTAGAAGGGCAGTGTGATAGCAGTGAGATATGCAGTAGGAATGAAAGATTCATTCAAGGTGGATATAGGATTACACCAAGGATCAGCTTTGAGTCTTTTCTTGTTCTTGTTCAATCAATCAATTCAAAATTTCAAAATATTACATGTGCACACACACACACACACACACACACACACACACACACACACACACACACACACACACACACACACACACACACACACACACACACACACACAATTCTTTGTGCAATATTGAACCATTGGTGGTGTGTCATTGAGGCTGTCTCACCCCGTTGAGGCAGACCCGTGTTCCCTGACTGCACATGGTTAGGTTTTCCTTAGTGAGTGGCTCAGGACAGAATGGCGAGAGGCCTGAACACACACTCTCTTCCTGACAGTCTGTTTCTTCATCGCAGGCCTGCTCAGCTGACTTGAAACCACAGTCCTGCCCACAGCACAGGCCCTGACTTGGACTGACATATGGATGAATGAAAACTTTTGCACAAACCCACACAAATAAATACACACAGAAGGTGCAAATATAAATACACACACAAAAATCAGGTAAAATCAGAGACCTCGAATCCAAGAAACACTCATCTCTATTGCCATTGTGACCTTATGATTAGCAAGCAAGGCTGGTCAAGCTACTTGATTAGCTTGTTGTTCTTCTTCATTTTGTTTTGATTGTTTTGTGTGTTAAAATATGCCAACATGGCTTAAATCATGAGGTTCACTGATCCTCACTGGTATCTATCAGAGCCAAAAATTTCAGAACTAAATAGGAAGTAGGTTTTATGGAGTTTATTTGGAAATCTTTGCACTCCCACTGACTATCTGACTCCATTATTCCTATGCTTGACAAAAAATACCTTTTAAAAGTTAAAGATCAAATGGAAAGTTGGTCTGAGTGCAGTTGTCTGTTGCATCTTTTCCTGGATTCTTTTGCAATACGAGGGCTGTCAATAAAGTAACGGTCCTTTTAATTTTTTTCAAAAACTATATGGATTTCATTCATATGTTTTTACGTCAGACATGCTTGAACCCTCGTGCGCATGCGTGAGTTTTTCCACGCCTGTCGGTGACGTCATTCGCCTGTGAGCACTCCTTGTGGGAGGAGTCGTCCAGCCCCTCGTCGGAATTCCTTTGTCTGAGAAGTTGCTGAGAGACTGGCGCGTTGTTTGATCAAAATTTTTTCTAAACCTGTGAGACACATCGAAGTGGACATGGTTCGAAAAATTAAGCTGGTTTTCAGTGAAAATTTTAACGGCTGATGAGAGATTTTGAGGTGATTCTGTCGCTTTAAGGACTTCCCACGGTGCGAGATGTCGCTCAGCGCTCTCAGCCGCCGTCATCAGCCTGTTCAAGCTGAAAACCTCCACATTTCAGGCTCTATTGATCCAGGACGTCGTGAGAGAACAGAGAAGTTTCAGAAGAAGTCGGTTTCAGCATTTTATCCGGATATTCCACTGTTAAAGGAGATTTTTTTAATGAAAGACGTGCGGACGGGTCCGCGCGTCGGGACGCAGCCGACGCGGTGCGGCGGCACAGGAAAAACACCTCCGTGTTGATAACCATTTGTAAAATCCAGGCGGCTTTTGATGGCTTTCAGTGGAGTGAGTATATGAGAAATTGTTTAACAGGCATGACATGTTCCAACTTGTCCTTAAGGCTTTCAACAGAGGTGTTTTTCCTGTGGCGGAGCGTCGCGGCGGCTGCGTCCCGACGCGCGGACCCGTCCGCACGTCTTTCATTAAAAAAATCTCCTTTAACAGTGGAATATCCGGATAAAATGCTGAAACCGACTTCTTCTGAAACTTCTCTGTTCTCTCACGACGTCCTGGATCAATAGAGCCTGAAATGTGGAGGTTTTCAGCTTGAACAGGCTGACGACGGCGGCTGAGAGCGCTGAGTGACGTCTCGCACTGTGGGAAGTCCTTAAAGCGACAGAATCACCTCAAAATCTCTCATCAGCCGTTAAAATTTTCACTGAAAACCAGCTTAATTTTTCAAACCGTGTCCACTTCGATGTGTCTCACAGGTTTAGAAAAAATTTTGATCAAACAAAGCGCCAGTCTCTCAGCAACTTCTCAGACAAAGGAATTCCGACGAGGGGCTGGACGACTCCTCCCACAAGGAGTGCTCACAGGCGAATGACGTCACCGACAGGCGTGGAAAAACTCACGCATGCGCACGAGGGTTCAAGCATGTCTGACGTAAAAACATGTGAATGAAATCCATATAGTTTTTGAAAAAAATAAAAAGGACCGTTACTTTATTGACAGCCCTCGTACTAAATTTAAATAATGATAATAAAAAATTCTGTCTTTTTGCATATTTTGAAGGTCTGGCATGCAAATGCAGTTTTTGGTACGGGTGAACCGGGCAGTCACCTGGGGCACACTTTTTCATGACACATATGGGGAGCGGCACAACAAGCACTTAAAAAAAATCACTCTGTGTCTCAAAGCAGATGTCATATCACTGTGTGAGGGGTTAGCAAATTGATGTCACGCAGCTGCAGGCAGGTGCCCCTGCATGCTGACGCGCACAGAACAGAAGCAGTGACAGATGTTCAACGGTTGTCTCCTGCATAACCAGGGACAGGTGCACACTCCTCCCCGGGCTGTGGGCTCTGCTCAGCATCTCTAGATGGAGCATCCTGCTCCCTGCTGCTCCACCTCCACAGTCCACTTAGGATGCAGCAGAACCAGAACTCCAGCAAACGAGGCAGACAGCTAGTTTATGAAATAAAAGGTTTTTGAAAGTGGACAGACAGGGTGGAATAACAGGTTTGAATCTCACTGGAGAGGACAGGAGCTCTGTTCACATTTCTAGCTGAAGTGACTTGAATGTGACCTTTTTTTGTGTGCCTGCAAGTGTGTGTGTTATCCAATTTTTATAATAATTATCCAGCGGCTGGAAACGCTCTTTTTGTTGTCATGTAGATTGACAAAATAATAATAATAATAATAATAATAATAATAATGAAATTTAAAATGAGACTTGCCTTTATAATTAACTGGTTTATTTGATGGAGAAAAAGAATCACATTTGATTTCTTTGGCATGAGAATTCTAGTAACATTTTAGTTTAGATTTTCTTTTGATCCACAGATGAAGACCAAAAACTAGGGAGGAAAAAAGGCAAACATTACATTATCAAATTTCTGTCATACCTAAAACTTAAGTATTTACACATTTAGCCTAATATTTACAAACATCAAGCTAAATATTAAACTAAATGTTGAGACAAATATGCACCTTAATAAAAGAGCTAATTGTTCTTCCCTGAAAGACAGATTAATAAACGTCTAATGACAGACATTTAGCATGTAAGAGCCTGTTTATTCAAATAAGCAATTCGTGGATGTTTTGTATAAGACTTATATTGTAGCCTGCAATCTTTTGACGTCAATTTCAAATGCAATTTCAGGGGCACTTCTAAAATATGAATATTAATAATAATAATAATAAAAATAATGTCTGTTTGTGCAAGATTTTGAGTATTTTTTTTGGGGGGGGGAGGGCACCCGGAGGGGGTCTCGTCCGGGAAGTAATTCAGTGTAGAACCTCCACTGCTGGCATGTGTTTGCATGAGGGCTACCTGCAGGCTTTACCAGGCTTGAGTGTGCACTGCACCCCTGCAGGCTCTTTAGTGCTGTAGCAGCAAAGGTCTTTGTCATTTTGACCAACATCGCACTCCTCACCTTCCTCCACAATGTGGTTTCCACAGATGGGCTGATCACTGACTGTCCAAGAAGAACACAACTATCACCCAAAGTAAATACATGCACATTTTCCCAGAAGCGAGTACAAATATTTTGTGACAAACAGTGTAAATAGTTTTAATTCCTCACCCACAAAGCAGTTATCTTTCTTCAGTTTTAGGATCTTGCTGATGTATGTAATGCTGCATGGAGACAGTTTATCATTGTTCTCACGCACCTCGTCTGTGGTGTGAGGGAACATTAGGTACCTGCCTTTACCTCCTGTGGAGCCCAGGTTCCCACAGTTTCTGCCCTCATCATGCTAAAACAAAAACAAAAATCGCAGTCTGAGTGTATCTTTATTTAGCAGCAACATCAACAACAAAAAAACATCTTAAAGGTATAGTGCCACTGTTTTTTTTTAATTTAAGTCATAAAAAGAATTTTCTTTGGCACCACTATAATTTTATTCCTTAGCATTTAGATAAGAGATTCATAATATGATATTGCCAACATGCTCAAAACTCATGCTGCATGGAAACAGTTTAGAATTTCAACCCCAGAGGGGGAGAAATTCAAAGGAGCAGATGCTATGACCAGCATTTAGCAGATTTGGAAGTAATGTACAAGAATTCTCATGGATGTTAACACAAGATAGGTCACAGGTAATCTCAAAACCTCACACATGTGCACACAAGCTTTCTGCTGTAGTTAGTTTGCATGGCGCCAATTAAGGAAAGACTATATTTATTATGGAATTTCCCCCCAGATAAATATGTCCTCTTCATTAAAATGAGCTGTAATATTGCAACATATTACAAAAATACACCTACATTATAATGCTTGGATTTTGGCAGAAAATAAAATTTCTCAGTTTTGTGAAATTTTAAAGGCTATATAGCTTTAAGTATAAATAAGGAAAAACACTTTACTGGAAATTTCAATCTAATGTTCCTGACTTCAAAATAAAAGTGCAGGGAAATGGTAAAAAAACAAAAACAAAACAGCTTCTTTATTATTTGAGTTAAATACTGTGGAATAAATTCTATTATTTTATTTCAGGTGGATCAGTCATCCTAGAAAGTGAAAATCTTGTGTCACTAATGGGATGGACAGAAACGTGACGCTTTCAACAGACACATGAACATATGGAACCTTTCTGGTACTTGCAGTAGGCAGCTTTGTTCTGACTTTAAACTTATTTTTACTAATTTAAATAAAAACAGTATTTAACAGTCAAAACTGAAATCAGATGCCCCTGAAACAGTGGAGGAATATTGTGTTCCATATGTGGGACACCAAGGACAGAAGGAAGAGCTCAGGGATCAGGTCAAGGATTTCTATTATCACAAATTGTACTGTGGTGTTCTGCAAGATACTGAGGCTTGGACCTACACTACCATGGAGACATACAGAGAAAATTTGATGGGGTCGGACTGATCATGAGATACAAGGCCTGAAGCAGGTGCTGCATGCTTCAATCTGCATTTGAATTTGACCCTGTATTGGGAACAGGCCCACTGACAGCGTGAGGAATGCTGGAAGTTGTGTTGTGTTGTTTGAGTTCCTGTTTTCTGTTTCTTCAGCTTTGTAAAATTTTGTAAAACCGTGCAACTGTTAGAATGGCCTAAGCAGTGAGTCACCCCTTTGAGTCTGGTCTGCTTGAGGTTTCTCCCTCAAATCATCAGAGGGAGTTTTTCTTTACCACTGTCGCTTGTGTGCTTGCTCTAGGGGTTGGTAAGGTTAGACCTTAATTATGTGAAGCACCTTGAGGCAGCTTTGTTGTGATGTGACACTATATGAACAAAATAAATTGAAGTTGAATTGTAGCAAACTTATGAAGTGAACACAGGCGATGAACAAAACTGCAGGGAACAAAACTTACAAACTAGTGGTGCTCATGCAGAAAATCAGGGTTCATACACTTTAGAGGAATGAGAGAGCTAGTGGCAGCTTTATGCCTGAAGCAGTAATAACTGGGATGGTGAACAAATTACATCCATGTATGCAAAAACAGAGACCTGGGCAAGAGGAGTGCCTTGCCCAAAACACAGACATATGCACAGTGAGAGACAGACAGGGAAGCACAGGGGGCACAGGGAAAATAGAAAAGCCCAAAACTGCAGAGAAACCCTGAAATCAAAGCATTTGATTACTTTTTTATAATAAACTTCAAAATATTCATTTAGGTTGATACAACGTATGTTACAACTCCTTGATAACATCATGATTTACAGCATAGATATGCAGTCAGTTCTACAGTCATTACAGTCAGTACAGTGTTATTACCCCGTGCGCGGAAGCACGGTATTGTTTTCACTGGTGTGTGTGTGTGTGTGTGTGTGTGTGTGTGTGTGTGTGTGTGTGTGTGTGTGAGTGTGTGTGTGTGTGTGTGTGACTCAATAACTCAAAAATGGCCTTTAAGGATTTCCCTCAAAGTTGGCAGGAATATTATTGGATAGATCTCAAGGTGATTAGACAGGAGTAGGTTAGTCAAATGTCAAAGGACAAGGTCAATTATTCAAACATTATTCAAACCCCTTTTTTTTTTTTTTTTTTTTTTACAAATCTCATCAACCAACAAGCATAAATGTATTATCTATCAATTTAATTCAATTCAGTTTCAATTTCAAATTATTTTATTTTATTTATAAAGCGCCAAATCACAACAAAGCTGCCTCAAGGTGCTTCACATGCATAAGGTCCAACTTCACCAACCCCTAGGTCAAGCACACAGGCGACAGTGGTAAGGAAAAACTCCTTTTGATGATGTTGAGGAAGAAACATCAAGCAGACCAGACTCAGAGGGGTGACCCACTGCTTAGGCCATTCTAACAGATACAAGTTTTTACCAAGCATGCATCAAAAACAAAGTGCATTATAGAGAAGGGCACACAGTCACTGGTGCCACAGGCAGGGCATCGTGAGGTAAATCTAGCGCTCTGGGGTGCAAGGCCAGCATCCATCCATCCATCACGTCATCCGTGGGCTGCAGCACAAGCCGTCCTTCTGGAAGAGTACATTCCAAAAGCAGACTGCAGTGTGTTGCATCAGCTTCAGCCAGGGCATCACGTGATCAGTCCAGTGCCCTGTGGTGCACAGCCATTAGCCTTGCACAATGTCATCGGTGCCTCAGACAGAGAGAAAAAGGGCCAAATTGGTCAACCAGAAATAACTGCACCTAAATTATGAGTTCACCAGCAGTAAATCGACATGGAAGCAGAGAGAATACTAAGGTGATCATCAGCCGCTAGCCCTAAGCTTCACTAACAAACCCAGAATTTAGATGACATGAGGCTGAGACCTGTTCCACTGCTAATAAGATGAATTAAAGTGAGAAGACGCTTAGTTCCATACCATGCCAGTATGCTAGCCATACAAGAGGGAGAATAGATGCGTCTTAAGTCTGAATTGAATGTCTCTACAGAATCTAACTGTTTTATGTCCATAGGGAGATCACTCCAGAAAACAGGGACACGATAAGAGAAAGCTCTGTGGCTCGCAGACTTTTTATTCAACCTAGGGACACAAAGTAGTACTGCACCCTGAGAACACAGAGCTCAGGGTGGTACGTAGGGTTTAATTAGGTCAGCTAAATAGGGAGGTGCTTGTCCATGAATAATTTTGTAGGTTTGTAACAGAACCTTAAAATCTGACCTCACAGAGACAGAAATCCAGTGAAGAGATGCCAAAATGGGTGTAATATGGTCAAACTTTCTGCTTTTTGTCAAAACTCAGGCAGCAGCATTTTGAAGCAATTGGAGACCCCTAATGCTGGACTGCGGTAACCCAGAGAATAGAACATTGCGGTAGTCCAGTTTAGAAGAGACAAATGCATGAATCAGGGTCTCAGTATTAGCCATAGACATGATGTGGCAAATCACGATGTTTCGCAGGTGGAAGAAAGCAGTCCTCATAATATTTCTAATGTGGAGGTCAAAGGACAACGTACGATCAAAAATCACCCCAAGGTCCCTCACTTTGTCAGTGTGATGTATGACACATGAGCCTAGGTTAAGTGTTAGCTGGTCAAATTGATGTTGATGTCTCACTTGACCAAGAACCATCATTTCAGTCTTGTCCGAGTTTAAAAGTAGGAAATTGCTGGACATCCAGCTTCTCACTGATGCAAAGCAATCCTCTAAGGATTTTATGTGTATGAGATTACCAGCAGTTTTCGGCATATACAACTGAGTATCATCAGTGTAGCAATGAAAAGTAACCCCATAACAACGCAGTATGTGCCCATCTAAAGCATATACTGATCAGCAAAATATTTGTGACTGATTAGTATGAATGACCTCAATATGATGACGTTATACACAGTCAAAAATGCCATTATAGACATACATATATTTAATTGTAGTTTTATTTTGTAGTGTGTATTGCGTGCAGGGTATGCATCAGCCCTCTGATGCCTTAAATTCATTATTGCTGTGTTGGCTGTGTGCAGATAAATCATTCATCTGTTTTTGCAAACATTGTTTTTGATGCACAGCTTAAAGAGCCAACACAGACTTAACATGTGTTGTCACACTGTCATTGCACCAAACAGTAATTCAGAATATCAGCCACATGTTCAATTAATTCGAAGGGTTCCCTGAATTTCTTAGGCACTGGTATTTACATTCTGGTAAGTTTATCTCTTTTTGTAGATCTGGTACTGAAATACAGCAAAGTGATCATTTCATTTGGGCGACACGTCAAAACAAGGCGTGGTCAAACTATTTCAAAACACAATGTAAGAAATGGAAGTGAAATATCAGCGAGATTGAAGCAACAGGATGCGGCAAAGATCCAGCATTTTAAACCTTCAAAACATCCATAGCACAGTTTAAAAAAGCCAAAAGACAGACACAGCTGAACTAATCTGTTTAGGAACGCTACAAAAGATTCTTTGGTTTTGTGGAAGTGTGAACAGTATGGGACAGAATGATAAGAGAAGGACAGGGGAGAAACCTTACAGGCGTGACCGGCCATCAGACATGCTGAAGGTGGAATGTGTTTGTGTGTATTCATCTGTGGTTCCTAGAATGTGGATACAATGAGAGGATGCATGGAGAGAGAAAATCATGGGTCCACTATTTTAGATAATCCACTTGATTTATCCAAACACTTAAAACAGCTGTGTTTGGATGTTGTGGTTTAATTAAAATTTTTCCATGTTGTGTTCTCATAAAATGCACAGTATCGTCTTATGTCAAACCAGAATGTGCGTTTGTGTGGTCGTAACTCCTTATAAAAGTGCAATGTTCATTCATTAGAAGGACTGACACATCATGTTTGAATTCCTGTCGACTGGGGCGTCAAAGAGGATTTGCTGGCCTCCAAAACATTTTACAGAGCACAGAAAGAACTCATTAAATCAAGAAGAGTCTTTTCACGATTGCAGAAAGACTGTTTTGTCTATTAACATGCAAGATTAAAAACAGACTCTTGAATTTGACCTTTTGGCAAACTTTGACACACCATTGTTAGTTTTATGCAGACAAAGCTCCTGCTCATGTACAGTCAATCAATCAATCAATTTTATTTATATAGCACCAAATCACAACAAACAGTTGCCCCAAGGCGCTTTATATTGTAAGGCAAGGCCATACAATAATTACGTAAAAACCCCAACGGTCAAAATGACCCCCTGTGAGCAAGCACTTGGCGACAGTGGGAAGGAAAAACTCCCTTTTAACAGGAAGAAACCTCCAGCAGAACCAGTCTCAGGGAGGGGCAGTCTTCTGCTGGGACTGGTTGGGGCTGAGGGAGAGAACCAGGAAAAAGACATGCTGTGGAGGGGAGCAGAGATCAGTCACTAATGATTAAATGCAGATTGGTGCATACAGAGCAAAAGGAGAAAGAAACACTCAGTGCATCATGGGAACCCCCCAGCAGTCTAAGTCTATAGCAGCATAACTAAGGGATGGTTCAGGGTCACCTGATCCAGCCCTAACTATAAGCTTTAGCAAAAAGGTGTTGGGAAGTGTCGTGACACGGACCCACAACAGGGAGCGTTAATGAACGGACAATGGAATAGCCAAAAATTAACAATTTAATGTTGTGAAGCGCACAACAAAGTACAGACAATACAAATATTGCAGAATGTCAATTATACACCAGGTGACGTGTGGCAGGCTCGAAGATAGAAGACGTCTGGTGCGAGAAGAGCCGGATCCCACACAGCTTCCACCACCAACGGATCTGAAGAACACTGGAGCCGCCAAGCCCTGCGCCCGAGGTGGCCACTGTCTTCAGCAGTCAGACCCGGTACTGCTGGCAGAGAACAGAAACAGTTTTTGATGAGTGTGAGTTCGCACACTCAGTAATCCCACAGTCTGTGTTCAATTAGGAGGGAGAACCTCCACCTCCGATAACACACTCGGACAGCTCCTGAGACAACCACTTATCTGGGTGGGGTGGGAGGCGAAGCCGTCGCAGTCCACACCAAACGCCAACACAGCAGACAAGGCCTCCGTCACAGGAAAACGGCTGCAAAAGAGATCAGACTTTTGTTCGGTTTTTAGATTCAGCAGAGAAGTTACCTGTATGGTAGCTGATTTCTCGGCGGGGAGGTGGAGTTGCAGTCCGGCTTTTATGGAGGTTGACGTAGATGAGTGACAGCTGGTGGTGATGATGTGACAGCTGTCACTCCACTGGTTCCGGCGCCCTCTCGTGCTTGAAGCCCGCACTCCAAGCAGAGCGCCATCTGGTGGTGGTGGGCCAGCAGTACCTCCTCTTCAGCGGCCCACACAACAGGACCCCCCCCCTCAACGGGCGCCTCCTGGCGCCCGACCAGGTTTGTCCGGGTGCCGGGCGTAGAAGTCAGCCAGGAGGGCCGGGTCCAGGATGAAGCTCCTTTTCACCCAGGAGCGTTCCTCGGGGCCATACCACTCTCAGTCCACCAGATACTGGAACCCCCGACCCTTGCGACGGACGTCCAGGAGCCGACGCACGGTCCATGCCGGCTCCCCGTCAATGATCCGGGCAGGAGGTGGTGCAGGTCCAGGGGTGCAGAGTGGTGAGGTGTGGTAAGGCTTGATTCGTGACACGTGAAAGACAGGATGGATCCGCAGTGAAGCTGGTAGCCGTAGCTTCACTGTGGCCGGGCTGAGGACCTTGGTGATGGGAAACGGTCCGATATACCTGTCCTTGAGTTTCTGAGAGTCTACCTGAAGTGGGATGTCCTTCGTTGACAACCACACCTCCTGCCCGGGCTGGTATGCAGGGGTCGGGGAACGCCGGCGGTCTGCATGGGCCTTGGCCCTCGTCTGGGCCTTCAACAGGGCAGAACGGGCGGTCCGCCACACCCGGCGGCACCTCCTGAGGTGGGCCTGGACCAAGGGCACACCGACCTCTCCCTCCACAAGTGGAAACAACACACCTCAAATGGGGAGAGGCCGGTGGCTGACGACACTTGGCTGTTGTGGGCGTACTCGATCCAGGCCAGATGGGTGCTCCAGGCCGTCGGGTGCGTGGAGGTAACACAACGGAGGGCCTGCTCCAGCTCCTGGTTGGCCCGCTCTGCCTGTCCGTTTGTCTGAGGGTGATACCCGGACGAGAGACTCACGGTGGCCCCCAGTTCCCTGCAGAAACTCCTCCAGACCTGAGAGGAGAACTGAGGGCCATGGTCTGAGACGATGTCCGCTGGTATCCCATGCAGATGCACGACGTGGTGGACCAGGAGGTCTGCTGTCTCCTGGGCTGTAGGGAGCTTCGGGAGGGCCACAAAGTGGGCCACCTTGGAGAACCGGTCCACTATCGTGAGAATGGTGGTGTTGCCCTGGGACGGCGGGAGGCCCGTGACAAAGTCCAGGCCGATGTGGGACCAGGGGCGGTGAGGCACCGGTAGGGGCTGGAGGAGTCCTGAGGTCCTCTTGTGGTCAGCCTTGCCCCTGGCACAGGTGGTACAGGCCTGGACGTAGTCCCAGACGTCGGCCTCCATAGATGCCCACCAGAAGCGCTGCTGGACTACCGCCATGGTCCTGCGCACCCCGGGATGACAGGAGAGCTTGGAACCATAGCAGAAGTCCAAAACGGCAGCTCTGGCTTCCGGTGGGACGTACAGTTTGTTCTTCGTGCCGGTCCCCGGGTCCGGGTTCCGTGTCAGGGCCTCCCGGATGGTCTTCTCCACGTCCCAGGTGAGGGCGGCCATGACAGTGGACTCGGGGATGATGGTCTCTGTGGGGTCTGACAACTCTGCCTTGGCCTCCTCTTCATGCACCCGGGACAGGGCATCCGATCGTTGGTTCTTGGTCCCGGGGCGGTATGTAATCTGGAAGTCAAAGCGCCCGAAGAACAGTGACCAGCGGGCTTGCCTGGGGTTCAACCGCTTGACGGTCCGGATGTACTCCAGGTTCCGATGGTCCGTGAAAACCGTGAAGGGCACCGTCGCTCCCTCCAACAGGTGTCTCCACTCTTCAAGAGCCTCCTTCACCGCCAGGAGTTCCCGATTGCGACTTCATAATTCCTCTCAGCCGGGGTCAACCTGCGGGAAAAATAGGCACAAGGGTGGAGGACCTTATCGGACTCCCCGCTCTGGGACAGCACGGCTTCTATCCCTGAGTCAGAGGCATCCACTTCCACTGTGAACTGGCGAGTAGGATCAGGCTGCACCAGAACTGGTGCAGACGAGAACCGGCACTTCAACTCCCTAAACGCGGCCTCGCACCGATCTGACCGGGTGAAGGGGACCTTAGTGGAGGTCAGGGCTGTCAGGGGGCTAGCTACCTGACTGTAGCCCTTAATGAACCTCCTGTAGAAGTTCGCAAAGCCGAGGAACTGTTGCAGCTTCCTACGGCTTGTTGGGTGGGGCCAATCTCTCACCGCCGCAACCTTGGCCGGATCAGGGGCGACGAAGTTGGAGGAGATGATAAACCCCAGGAAGGACAAAGAAGTGCGGTGGAACTCGCACTTCTCGCCCTTCACAAACAGCCGGTTCTCCAACAACTGCTGTAGGACCTGACGTACATGCTGGACATGAGTCTCAGGGTCCGGAGAAAAGATGAGTATGTCGTCTAGATATACGAAGACAAACCGATGCAGGAAGTCCCGCAAGACGTCATTAACCAATGCTTGGAACGTCGCGGGGGCGTTTGTGAGGCCGAACGGCATGACCAGGTACTCAAAGTGACCTAAGGGGGTGTTAAATGCCGTCTTCCACTCATTTCCCTTCCGGATCTGAACCAGGTGGTACGCATTCCTAAGATCGAGTTTAGTGAATATTTGGGCTCCATGCAGGGGCGTGAACACCGAATCCAACAGAAGTAAAGGGTATTGATTGCGAACCGTGATCTCGTTCAGCCCTCTGTAGTCAATGCATGGACGAAGTCCGCCATCCTTCTTACCCACAAAAAAGAAACCCGCGCCCATCGGGGAGGTGGAGTTCCGGATCAACCCGGCAGCTAAGGAGTCCGGGATGTAGGTCTCCATTGATTCGCGTTCCGGACGTGAGAGGTTGTACAGCCTGCTGGACGGATACTCAGCGCCCAGGATCAAATCGATGGCGCAATCGTACGGTCGGTGCGGGGGAAGGGCGAGTGCCAGATCTTTGCTGAAGACGTCAGCAAGATTGTGGTACTCCTCCAGTACCGCCGTCAGATTGGGGGGGACTTTGACCTCCTCTTTAGCTGTCTCACCGGGTGGAACCGAGGATCCTAAACACTCCCGGTGGCAGGTTTCGCTCCACTGCATCACAACCCCAGACGGCCAATCAATCCGGGGATTGTGTCTTAACACCCGTGGAAAACCCAAAATCACTCGGGAGGTAGAAGGTGTTACATAAAACAAAATCTCCTCCCTGTGATTCCCAGACACCACCAATGTCACGGGCTGTGTCTGGTGTGTGATTAATGGAAGAAGGGTGCCATCTAGTGCCCGTACCTTCAAAGGAGAAGGCAGAGCCACCAGAGGGAGCCCTACTTCCTTTGCCCATCTGCTGTCCAGCAGATTCCCTTCCGACCCCATGTCTATGAGTGCTGGGGCGTGAAGGGTTAAATCCTCACTAAGGACTGTGACTGGGATTCGTGCGGATCTACGGGGTTTCCCCGCGTGCGTGTTATGGCCCACCCTTAGCCCAGTTTCTAAGGACGGGCATTGTAGTTTGACCGTTTGGGGCAGTTCCTCTGCATATGATCACTAGAGCCACAGAAAAAACACTCCCCGCGGGCCAGCCTCCTTTGTCTATCATTTGATTTCATTTTGGCCCTGCTCGTGTCCATAGCTTCGTCAGTAGAGGGGGAGCTGTTGCCACATGGGGCCCTCTGGCTGTGGAGCGTGGGGACGACGGCACCCTTTCGGACCCGGAAGGAAGAGGGACGGCCCGTGCCTGGCCACATCCCCCGCCCTGCTCCCGACGGTGTTCCTCTAAGCGGTTGTCTAAACGTATAACCAGGTCGACAAGCCCGTCAAAATCCCGCGGTTCCTCCTTAGCCAGCAGATGCTCCTTCAGGACCGGAGACAGTCCGTTTATGAAGGCGGCGCGGAGTGCAACGGTATTCCAGCCGGACCTCGCAGCCGCGATGCGGAAGTCGACTGCATACTCGGCTGCACTCCGGCGCCCCTGTCTCATTGACAGAAGCACGCTCGAAGCGGTCTCGCCTCTGTTGGGATGATCAAAAACCTGTTTGAACTCCCTTACAAACCCAGTGTATGACGTTAGGAGCCGTGAGTTCTGCTCCCAGAGCGCCGTAGCCCAGGCGCGTGCCTCTCCTCGAAGCAGATTAATAACATAAGCCACCCGGCTAGCATCTGACGTGTACATGACGGGACGCTGTGCAAAGACGAGTGAACACTGCATTAGGAAGTCCGCGCACGTCTCGACACAACCTCCGTACGGCTCCGGAGGGCTTATGTATGCTTCAGGGGACGGTGGGGGGGGGTCGTTGAATGACCAGTGGAACATCTGTGTCTGACAAGGGTCCAGCAGGAGGAGGTGTTGCAGCAGCGCTTTGATCGCGCGCCTCCACCCTGGCGGTGAGAGCCTCCATCCTCCGATTGAGGATAACGTTCTGCTTGGTTACTAAATCCAACCGAGCAGTGAAAGTGGTTAGAATTTGCTGCAGCTCACCTAACACGCCTCCTGCTGGTGCCTGTGCACCTCGCTCTTCCATTGGCTGTTCAAGCTCAGGTTGACGCCCCTCGGGATCCATGACGCTGGCCGAGAAATCCTGTTGGGAAGTGTCGTGACACGGACCCACAACAGGGGGCGTTAATGAACGGACAATGGAATAGCCAAAAAGTAACAATTTAATGTTGTGAAGCGCACAACGAAGTACAGACAATACAAATATTGCAGAATGTCAATTATACACCAGGTGACGTGTGGCAGGCTCGAAGATAGAAGACGTCTGGTGCGAGAAGAGCTGGATCCCACACAGCTTCCACCACCAACGGATCTGAAGAACACCGGAGCCGCCAAGCCCTGCGCCCCAGGTGGCCACTGTCTTCAGCAGTCAGACCCGGTACTGCTGGCAGAGAACAGAAACAGTTTTTGATGAGTGTGAGTTCGCACACTCAGTAATCCCACAGTCTGTGTTCAATTAGGAGGGAGAACCTCCACCTCCGATAACACACTCGGACAGCTCCTGAGTCAACCACTTATCTGGGTGGGGTGGGAGGCGAAGCCGTCGCAGTCCACACCAAACGCCAACACAGCAGACAAGGACTCCGTCACAGGAAAACGGCTACAAAAGAGATCAGACTTTTGTTCGGTTTTTAGATTCAGCAGAGAAGTTACCTGTATGGTAGCTGATTTCTCGGCGGGGAGGTGGAGTTGCAGTCCGGCTTTTATGGAGGTTGACGTAGATGAGTGACAGCTGGTGGTGATGATGTGACAGCTGTCACTCCACTGGTTCCGGTGCCCTCTCGTGCTTGAAGCCCGCACTCCAAGCAGGGCGCCATCTGGTGGTGGTGGGCCAGCAGTACCTCCTCTTCAGCGGCCCACACAACAAAAGGAAAGTTTTAAGCCTAATCTTAAAAGTAGAGATGGTGTCTGTCTCCCTGATCTGAATTGGGAGCTGGTTCCACAGGAGAGGAGCCTGAAAGCTGAAGGCTCTGCCTCCCATTCTACTCTTACAAACCCTAGGAACTACAAGTAAGCCTGCAGTCTGAGAGCGAAGCGCTCTATTGGGGTGATATGGTACTATGAGGTCCCTAAGATAAGATGGGACCTGATTATTCAAAACCTTATAAGTAAGAAGAAGAATTTTAAATTCTATTCTAGAATTAACAGGAAGCCAATGAAGAGAGGCCAATATGGGTGAGATATGCTCTCTCCTTCTAGTCCCCGTTAGTACTCTATCTGCAGCATTTTGAATTAACTGAAGGCTTTTCAGGGAACTTTTAGGACAACCTGATAATAATGAATTACAATAGTCCAGCCTAGAGGAAATAAATGCATGAATTAGTTTTTCAGCATCACTCTGAGACAAGACCTTTCTAATTTTAGAGATATTGCGTAAATGCAAAAAAGCAGTCCTACATATTTGTTTAATATGAGCATTGAATGACATATCCTGATCAAAAATGACTCCAAGATTTGTCACAGTATTACTAGAGATCAGGGTAATGCCATCCAGAGTAAGGATCTGGTTAGACACCATGTTTCTAAGATTTGTGGGGCCAAGTACAATAACTTCAGTTTTATCTGAGTTTAAAAGCAGGAAATTAGAGGTCATCCATGTCTTTATGTCTGTAAGACAATCCTGCAGTTTAGCTAATTGGTGTGTGTCCTCTGGCTTCATGGATAGATAAAGCTGGGTATCATCTGCGTAACAATGAAAATTTAAGCAATGCCGTCTAATAATACTGCCTAAGGGAAGCATGTATAAAGTGAATAAAATTGGTCCTAGCACAGAACCTTGTGGAACTCCATAATTAACCTTAGTCTGTGAAGAAGATTCCCCATTTACATGAACAAATTGTAATCTATTAGATAAATATGATTCAAACCACCACAG
Organism: Thalassophryne amazonica; assembly: GCF_902500255.1. Taxonomy (NCBI): domain Eukaryota; kingdom Metazoa; phylum Chordata; class Actinopteri; order Batrachoidiformes; family Batrachoididae; genus Thalassophryne; species Thalassophryne amazonica. The sequence continues at coordinate 34,250,682 of NC_047112.1, read as the reverse complement.
CGCAGTGCCTTTAATACCTATGGCATGCTCTAATCTCTGTAATAAAATTTTATGGTCAACAGTATCAAAAGCAGCACTGAGGTCTAACAGGACAAGCACAGAGATGAGTCCACTGTCTGAGGCCATAAGATGATCATTTGTAACCTTCACTAATGCTGTTTCTGTACTATGATGAATTCTAAAACCTGACTGAAACTCTTCAAATAGACCATTCCTCTGCAGGTGATCAGTTAGCTGTTTTACAACTACCCTTCAAGAATTTTTGAGAGAAAAGGAAGGTTGGAGATTGGCCTATAATTAGCTAAGATAGCTGGGTCAAGTGATGGCTTTTTAAGTAATGGTTTAATTACTGCCACCTTAAAAGCCTGTGGTACATAGCCAACTAATAAAGACAGATTGATCATATTTAACATCAAAGCATTAATTAATGGTAGGGCTTCCTTGAGCAGCCTGGTAGGAAAGGGGTCTAATAGACATGTTGATGGTTTGGAGGAAGTAACTAATGAAAATAACTCAGAGAACAATCGGAGAGAAAGAGTCTAACCAAATACCAGCATTACTGAAAGCAGCCAAAGATAACGATACGTCTTTGAGAAGACCCTACACAATGTATAAATACATGAAGACAGTTAAAAAAAAAATTAAAATAATAAACAGGCAGTAAAATGGTGAGTTCTACTTCTAAAAATCGTTGAGGTCTAAAGTTCTAAACACATTCTGGACTCACGCCATTCCAATTCATTATACAAGCTTTGCTTAATTTATTACCACCCTGACCACAAAAATGTCAGCTCCCTATTTTGTAAATACTACCCAATCTAGAGCCTGTGGATCCCCACAGGCAACACTCTAGTACCGTCTAACATCACATGACATAAAGACATGGATGACCTCTAATTTCCTGCTTTTAAATTCAGATAAAACTGAAGTCATTGCACTTGGCCCCACAAAACGCTCTCTTCCACAGCATGTCTTTTTCCTGATTCTCTCCCCTCAGCCCCAACCAGTCCCAGCAGAAGACTGCCCCTCCCTAAGCCTTGTTCTGCTGGAGGTTTCTTCCTGTTAAAAGGGAGTTTTTCCTTCCCACTGTCGCCAAGTGCTTGCTCACAGGGGGTCGTTTTGACCGTTGGGGTTTTTCTGTAATTATTGTATGGCTTTTGCCTTACAATATAAAGCGCCTTGGAGCAACTGTTTGTTGTGATTTGGCGCTATATAAATAAAATTGATTTGATTCTTATTATATACACAATTATTAGCATTATTTTATTTGTCATTTGACTTAAATGGACCACAATGGAAATAAGTGTTTTCACTTTCTTGTGTCATCCATGTATTTTTAACATATTTACAATTATACTACGTACATTGAACTAAACTCACTCACCACACAAATGCTTTTAACATGAAGATGACTTATTGCCCCCTGATGGAATGGCGTGTGAGTCCAGAAAGTAGTTAGCAACATCCATTGTTCTGTCTTTGCAGCGTTTATCCCTGACCCAAAATACATAACCTTACAAATGTCAGCTGTCCAGTTTCTCTGTGATGGAATTTGCACGCACACACAGCTGCTGTAAGCAGATGCTTTTAATTGGAAAAAGACAGTGGCAGAAGACCTTAAACACTACACATTTCACTCATGGTACCAACATGAGACTAAAGTGACTCATTTTAAGAGCAACATGAGACTTAACTAAACTGACTACACGAATTGAGCTACAAAAACACAATCAACTAATAACACTAACAACACTGTTAAGGGTCCCTTCACACATAATGTGAAGTTTGGACAAAAACGGCGAAAAAGTTCGACACATCATGCCAACGGGCAGGCATGCACAAATACGGTGTGAGAGTTCGTGCACACGCTGGTGTCTGTCGAGCAGGAACAGTGCCAGGTGCAGCACATGGCGCTGCTTATGTGGAAGAAATAAAAACCAGCTGAGAAGTGTGGAACCACATCATGCCGCTTATGTGGAATAAATAAAAACCAGCCGGTACCTGTGGGACCACATCGCGCTGCTTATGTGGAACACAAACTCGCGCCTTTCAAAACCTTTGAGTCTCAGCTCAAGACTTTACTATGGAGCTGTTCTTTGGAAGCTGCCTCATATCCAGCTCTTTCTTTTTTGTCATGCTCCCGGCATGAAATGAGTCAAATTTTCATGACGGGGCTTTTTGTTAAACTCAATTTTACTAACCCTACTCCAACCCTAACCTTAACCATAACTTAATCGTACTCCTTCCCCCCACCCTAACCATAACCACCCCCGACCCCCCCGCTTCACTTTTAATTTCGTGCAGCCATCACTGAATGAATGAGAATGAATTCATGCTGCTGTGACGAAAATGAGGCACTTTTCGTCACAATATTACAAACCGATAGATTAATGTATATTTCGTGCTCCTGAATCATGACTTGCCATGGGACAGGGTTGCTCATATCAGGAAGGACATGGAAGTATTACAAAAAATAAAATCCCACACCATATAAAAACACTGCATTTATCAAGTGAGCAATACAAATATGATCCGTCTGTTCCTCTGGTGATGACCCATGGTCACAGACATACAGTCATGAAATGACATGAATGAGAAGCAGTGAGCTCTGATCATGTCCACATCTACTGCTCAGGTGCATCCAGTGGGCTGGGCGTGTTTTGCCCGATACTCATGTCTTGTGGACAGCACGCCACAGCACAGACACCACATCATGTGGAACAAAGCTTACGTGGGTGATGTGACGGTCAGATCACCCACTGCGTGTTCTGATCTGACGGTCCATTTCAACCTGGGGGGCTGTCAGTGTCCGCTCTGTGCGCGTGCATGTTTGCTGCAACTTGTTGCCATCATGGTGACATATGTTTGTATTTATGTCCACGTAAATACAGCAATCAGACACACGCTCCTCACAGTGAACAGTTGTTAGTTCATGACTGTCCAAACACAGTAGGTGTTGTGTAGCTAGAATGTCCAGAATGACAGATCACCACACCTGCTTCTGTCGGAAGCCACGCCTCCTGTGAGTGGAGCACACACACCCTCGTGCCAGTGCATGTGTTTGCAAAGTCACACTTGTGGGGAATTTCGATAAATTTCACAGCAGCACGACAGTGATTGTCTGCAGTCTCTTGTCGTGCCAAGAGTGCGGCTGGCCACACATTTTCTAAGTGCTATGTGAGCGGTGTTAGGTGTTCATGCATGTCAGCTGGAATTTGGCTGACACATGCCGCGAGAGGGTGCGATGGGTTTGCACAGCGCACACTCTGCCTTTCAGGTGCTTTTGTGCACAAATAGTTGTAGCAACAGATGTATGAGGCATTAGCGAGAGGGACAACATTACAGAAGTTTGCACACGATTCCTGCGTCATGCGCACTAAGTGTGCACTTCGTCCAAACTTCGCTCTGTGTGAAGGGGCCCTAAACTAACATAAACCACAATAACATTTAAAAGCCTGAACTCCCATAGTGCATTGCAGCACAATGTCCATTGTTTATTGGTTAGCTAAAATTGCTAATTTCTCCAAAAATATTTGTCCTATCAATCATATTCCGTTTTCGCAGAGTTCATCCTTGACCCAAAATACATAAAGCATACTAAACCGCAAATGTCAACTCTTCCCGGTTTTTGCGTGATTGAAGCCATACGCACAAGTGCGCGCACACACGGGCCACTTGGCTATTATAATACAGATGAGATTAAGGAATATTTGAAGGTTTAATGAAGTAATCTTGTGTGTGGGAGAAAGCTGGATGAAGCATAAATAAGAATGCTGAAAATTTACGGAAGTATGTTGACTTTACAGAAAATAGGAAGATAAAGAGAAAGATGTATGATTTAAAGAATATATAAACGCACCAAATGCAATGTGTACATCCAGCTTGATTACTCTCATTCTTAGTTTTTGTGCAATATTCACATCTCAGTTGTTGCCCATTCTGATTCTGAACACTCTGTGTCCTTTTAGCTGGATGCTTTTCATCTACTCTCTTTGATGTACTGAGTATTGTGGATGGGACTGACCGGAGATCCTAGGCTGTGTCCTAGTTCATGAGCAAAGGTCAGCTGGACATGTCGTGGTGGCGGGAACTGTCCATAGTTCTGAATTGTGATCAGACCTGTATTCAGTGTGGAGTCCCGTCCATCACGCAGGGTTGTGAATTTGGAACAAATTCCTCCCGAGTTACCTGAAGGCAATAGAAGGAAGGATCATTAGGATGGCAGGTTGGCATAACATTGGTTAAAAAAAAAAATACCAGGGCAAAAGCAAACATCAGGAAAAATAGAAGTCAAGTTCTGAGGGTAAATGTGCAGGAATCTGTGTTTAAAGCAACCTGGTCTCATGGCAAGTTGTGATTCAGCAGCATGAAATGTACATTAATCTATTGGTTTGTGATATTGTGATGAAAAGTGCCTCATTTTCATCACAGAAGCACAAATTCATTCATTCGTGATGGCTGCACGAAATTAAAAGTGAAGCGGGGGGTCGGGGTTGTTAAGGTTAGGGTCGGGGGTAGGAGTAGGGTTAGGAATAATGAGTTTAAAAAAAATCCATCACGAAAATTTGACTCATTTCGTCACGGAGCACAAAAAAGTGTGACCGGGCTGGTTTAAAGATGTAATTAAATAGCAGAGGATGGAAGACACAAGGTGAAGCCGCTTGCTAATTAATCCAGTACATTATACGTTTGTATAGTGAAGCTGTGCTGGTAAAGGCAGACGCCTTCCTGTCACGATGCACAGTTACATAACTGACCTTCTGCCTCTTGACCAACAAAGTTGTGTTAACTCTATAAATGTTACTGACCTCAATGAGGGCAGTAACATTACTCAGGCAGACTGTGGTCTGTGCCCTTGCATTCAAAACAGAACGTTCCCACTTTAAGACCAAAGACCAAATGTGCTCATTCTCCATGTGCTGTGGAATTATGTCACAGACATCTGACAAATGTGCCAAATCAACATGCAGCTCCATGTTGGATCCTCTGTGGTGACCCCAAGCTGAAAGGGCTTTCTTGTTTTCTGACCTCAGAGGACCCAGGTCATGGAGGTGCCTCTGGGCAGACCAGTACACCTTTGAGCTTCTACAACCTCCACTGCAAAACCATTTAACACAACAGGCCTGTTTTTGAGTTACGTAATGTCACTGAAAGCCATTCCAAACAGCTGGCCAAATTCTGGTGAATGGACAGTGAGGCTCTGACATCATCATTATCAATATTCAGCCAGCAGCTGGAGAACTGGTTCTCATTGTTTAACTGTTCCCCTGACTGTTGATCAGTCACTTTGATGCAGGCACACAATATTATTCACAATAAAATACTCAAAAGTTTTCATTTCTGAAAACAACAATTACAAAAACCTTTTTTTATTTCTAGAGAACATCAATTAAAACACTTCACATCATCAAAAAAACAGACATTAAGAAATTTAAATAGAAGATCACTCAGAGGTCACAGACCTGTCAACACCAAAAAAAAATCCACTCTTCTATGATCTGTGTTTATACCCCTATTTGTTACCGTACAGTGACTGAAATGTATTTTGGCCCACTTAAGTCCAAACTGTGATTAAGATCTGCACGAAATCCGACAGTCACAGATTTTATCAATTGAGATTCATTCTGTTGGGAAAGTGTAGTGACACGGACCCACAACAGGGGGCGTAAATGAACGGACAATGTAGGAAGTTCCGAGTCCCCAGGTGGCCACCGTCTCCACGTGTCGGATCTGGTACTGCTGGCGAGGAACAGAAACAATCAGATGTGAGTGTGTGAACACACAATAACACTTATGGTGGATATTCCACCTTCACCTCTAACACAGTAAGAGACTGAGGGCTACTTAGTTGGACGTGCGTCACTCATCACGTCTCCCCACACTTAGCATCCCGTTCTCAGTAGGCTCCTCAGGAACTCCTGCAACAACTCAGAGAATTACATATTCTTTAGAACAACAATGGCTGAGAGTATTACCTCCGTAGGTAGATGATATCTCGGCAACGAGGTGGAGATGACGTCCGGTCTTTATGGAGTGAGATGATGTAGTGTAGATGGGTGACAGCTGTCAAGAGATAATGAGTGACAGCTGTCACCGTGTGGCTGTGTCCGTGGCAGCAGCGCCCTCTCGTGCCTGAAGCCCGCACTTCAGGCAGGGCGCCCTCTGGTGGTGGGCCAGTAGTACCTCCTCTTCTGGCGGCCCACACAACAGGACCCCCCCCCTCAACGGGCGCCTCCTGGCCTTGTCCGGGTGGCGGCGGTAGAAATCGGCCAGGAGGGCCAGATCCAGGATGAAGCTCCTCTTCACCCAGGTGCGTTCTTCAGGTCCATACCCCTCCCAGTCCACCAAATACTGGAACCCCCGGCCCATCCGATGGACGTCCAGGAGCCGGCGCACCGTCCAAGCCGATGATCTGGGCAGGAGGCGGCGCCGGTCCGGGAGCACAGAGGGGTGAGGTGTGGTGAGGTTTGATCCTTGACACATGAAAGACCGGGTGGATCCGCAGTGAAGCCCGGAGTTGGAGCTTCACTGCGGCAGGACTGAGGATTTTGTAAGGTCCAATATACCTGTCCTTGAGTTTCGGGGAGTCCACCTGGAGGGGGATGTCCTTCGTGGATAGCCACACCTCCTGCCCGTGCTGGTAAGCAGGGGCCGGGGATCGCCGGTGGTCTGCATGGGTCTTCGCCCTCGTCCGGGCCTTCAACAAGGCAGAACAGGTGGAGCGCAACACCCGACGGCACTTCCGCAGGTGGGCCTGGACCGAGGGCACACCGACCTCTCCCTCCACCACGGGAAACAATGGGGGCTGATACCCCAAACACACCTCAAATGGGGAGAGGCCGGTGGCAGAGGACACCTGGCTGTTATGCGCATACTCGATCCAGGCCAGATGTTCACTCCAGACCGTCGGGTGTGCGGACGTCACACAGCGCAGGGCTTGCTCCAATTCCTGATTGGCCCGTTCTGCCTGTCCGTTGGTCTGCGGGTGATACCCGGACGAGAGGCTCACAGTGGCCCCCAGTTCCCGGCAGAAGCTCCTCCAGACATGTGAGGAGAACTGGGGACCACGATCAGAGACGATGTCGGTAGGTATCCCATGCAGACGGACGACGTGGTGGACCAGGAGGTCTGCAGTCTCCTGGGCCGTGGGGAGCTTCGGGAGGGCCACGAAGTGGGCCGCCTTGGAGAACCGGTCCACTATCGTGAAGATGGTCATCATGCCCTGGGACGGCGGGAGGCCCGTGACAAAATCCAGACCGATGTGGGACCAGGGGCGATGAGGCACAGGAAGTGGCTGAAGAAGTCCCTGTGCCTTCTGGTGGTCTGCCTTGCCCCTGGCACAGGTGGTGCAGGCCTGGATATATTCCCGGATGTCAGCCTCCAGGGACGCCCACCAGAAGCGCTGCCGGACCACTGCCACGGTCCTTCGCACCCCCGGATGACAGGAGAGCTTAGAACCGTGTCAGAAATCCAAGACAGCAGCTCTTGCCTCTGGTGGGACGTAGAGTCTGTTCTTCGGCCCTGATCCAGGGTCCAGGCTCCGTGCCAGGGCCTCCCGGACGGTCTTCTCCACGTCCCAGGTGAGGGTGGCCACGATAGTGGCCTCCGGAATGATGGGCTCCGGTGGATCCGACAGCTCAGTCTTGACCTCATCTTCATGCACCCGGGACAATGCATCTGATCTCTGGTTCTTGGTCCCGGGGTGGTAGGTGATTCGGAAGTCAAAACGTCCGAAGAACAATGACCAGCGGGCTTGCCTGGGGTTCAGCCGCTTGGCGGTCCTGATATACTCCAGGTTCCGATGGTCAGTGAAAACCGTGAAAGGCACAGACGTTCCCTCCAACAGGTGTCTCCACTCCTCAAGAGCCTCTTTCACCGCAAGGAGTTCTCAGTTGCCGATGTCATAGTTCCGTTCTGCTGGGGTCAACCTGTGGGAAAAATAGGCACATGGATGAAGAACCTTATCGGTCTCTCCGCTCTGGGATAGCACGGCTCCTATCCCTGAGTCAGAGGTGTCCACTTCAACCACAAACTGGCGGCTAGGATCGGGCTGCACCAGAACGGGTGCAGTCGAAAACCGCCATTTCAACTCCTTGAACGCGGCACTGCACCGATCCGACCAGGTGAAGGGGACTTTCGGAGAGGTCAGGGCTGTCAGGGGGCTAACTCCCTGACTGTAGCCCTTAATGAACCTCCTGTAGAAATTTGCGAAGCCGAGGAACTGTTGCAGCTTCCTACGGCTTGTTGGTTGGGGCCAGTCTCTCACCGCCACAACCTTGGCTGGATCAGGGGCCACGGAGTTGGAGGAGATGATAAACCCCAGGAAGGACAAAGAAGTGCGGTGGAACTCGCACTTCTCGGCCTTCACAAACAGCTGGTTCTCCAACAACCGCTGCAGGACCTGACGTACATGTCGGACATGAGTCTCAGGGTCCGGAGAAAAGATAAGAATATCGTCCAGATATACGAAGACGAATCAGTGCAGAAAGTCCTGCAAGAAGTCATTAACCAAAGCTTGGAACGTCGCGGGGGCGTTAGTGAGGCCGAATGGCATGACCAGGTACTCAAAGTGACCTAACGGGGTGTTAAATGCCGTCTTCCTTTCGTCTCCCTTCCGAATCCGAACCAGGTGGTATGCATTTCTAAGATCCAATTTGGTAAAGATCTTGGCTCCATGCAGGGGTGTGAACACCGAATCTAATAAGGGCAACGGGTATCGGTTGCGAACCGTGATCTCGTTCAGCCCCCTGTAATCAATGCATGGACGAAGTCCGCCATCTTTCTTGCCCACAAAAAAGAAACCTGCTCCCATCGGGGAGGTGGAATTCCGGATCAGCCCGGCAGCTAAGGAGTCCCGGATGTAGGTCTCCATTGATTCACGCTCAGGTCGTGAGAGGTTGTACAGCCTGCTGGACAGGAACTCCACGCCTGGAATCAAATCAATGGCGCAATCGTACGGACGGTGCGGGGGAAGGGTGAGTGCCAGATCCTTGCTGAAAACGTCAACAAGATCGTGGTACTCAACCGGCACCGTTGACAGATTGGGAGGGATTTTGACCTCCTCCTTAGCCTGTGAACCGGGAGGAACCGAGGATCCTAAACACACCCGATGGCAGGTCTCGCTCCACTGCACCACTACCCCGGACGGCCAATCAATCCGGGGATTGTGCTTTAACATCCACGGGAACCCCAAAATCACGCGGGAGGTAGAAGGAGTCACAAAAAACTCAATCTCCTCCCGGTGATTGCCAGACACCACCAGAGTTACTGGTAGTGTCTTGTGTGTGATCAAAGGGAGAAGGGTGCCATCTAGTGCCCGCACCTGCAATGGCAAAGGGAGCACCACCAGAGGGAGCCCTACCTCCCTGGCCCATCTGCTGTCTAGCAGATTCCCTTCTGACCCCGTGTCCACCAGTGCTGGGGCCTGAAGGGTTAAATCCCCGCTAAGGATTGTAACTGGGAGTCGTGTGGAAATATGTGTGTGTCCCACGTGAATGTCTTGGCCCACCCTAAGCCCAGTTTCTAGGGGCGGGCGTTGGTGTTTAACCACTCGGGGCAGTCTCTCAATTGATGCTCAATTGAGCCGCAGACAAAGCACGCCCCGCGGGCCAGCCTCCTTTGTCTATTAGGTGGTCTAAATGTGGCCCTGCTCGTGTCCATAGCCTCGTCAGCAGGGGGAGCTGTAGCCACATGGAGTGTAGAGGCCGTGGAGCGTGGGGAGGGCAGAACCCTTTCGGAACTGGAAGGGAGAGGGACGGCGCGTGCCCGGCCACGCCCTTCGTCCTGTTCCCGATGGCGTTCCTCCAACCGATTGTCTAGCCGTATAACGAGATCGATAAGCCCATCTAAATCCCGCGGTTCATCCATAGCCACCAGGTGCTCCTTCAGGACCGACGACAGTCCGTTTATGAAGGCGGCACGGAGCGCAGCGTTATTCCAGCCGGATCTTGCAGCCGCGATGCGGAAGTCGACTGCATAAGCGGCTGCGCTCCGACGCCCCTGTCTCATTGACAGCAGCACTGTCGAAGCGGTCTCTCCTCTATTAGGGTGATCAAACACTGTTTTGAACTCCCTCACAAACCCAGCATACGTGAGAAGGAGCTGTGAATTTTGCTCCCAAAGCGCCGTAGCCCAAGCGCGTGCCTCTCCTCGAAGCAGGTTAATCACATAAGCTACTTTACTAGCATCAGACGCGTACATCACGGGACGTTGTGCAAAGACGAGCGAACACTGCATAAGCAAGTCCGCGCACGTCTCCACACAACCCCCATACGGCTCTGGGGGGCTTATGTATGCTTCAGGGGATGGTGGGAGGGGTCGTTGAAAGACCAATGGAACGTCGATATCCCGCACAGGGTCGGCAGGAGGAGAAGCTGCAGCAGCACCCTGAGCGCACGCTTCCACCTGTGCGGTGAGAGCCTCCATCCTACGGTTAAGGATGACGTTTTGCTCGGTCATCTGATCCAACCGAGCAGTAAAGGCGGTGAGGATTTGCTGCAACTCACCAGTCACGCCTCCTGCAGACGCCTGTGCACCCTACTCTTCCATTGGCCGTTCAACTGCCGGGTGACGCCCCTCGGGATCCATGACGATGGCCGAGATATCCTGTTGGGAAAGTGTAGTGACACGGACCCACAACAGGGGGCGTAAATGAACGGACAATGGACGAAGTCAAATGTGAACACTTTACTGTTGTGAATAGCACAACTCAACACAGCAGATTACAGAATAGATGCAAAAATCAATTAACAAAGGTGTTGTGTGGGCAGGCTCGAGAATAGAAGACGTCTGTCCTGAGAAGAACCAGAACCACACGATTTCCTCCGCCACCGAACTTGGAAAATACTGGAGCCGCCAAGTTCCGAGTCCCCAGGTGGCCACCGTCTCCGCGTGTCGGATCTGGTACTGCTGGCGAGGAACAGAAACAATCAGATGTGAGTGTGTGAACACCCAGTAACACTTATGGTGGATATTCCACCTCCACCTCTAACACAGTAAGAGACTGAGGGCTACTTAGTTGGACATGCGTCACTCGTCACGTCTCCCCACACTTAACGTCCCGTTCTCAGTAGGCTCCTCAGGAACTCCTGCAACAACTCAGAGAATTACGTATTCTTTAGAACAACAACGGCTGAGAGTATTACCTCCGTAGGTAGATGATATCTCGGCAACGAGGTGGAGATGACGTCCGGTCTTTATGGAGTGAGATGATGTAGTGTAGATGGGTGACAGCTGTCAAGAGATAATGAGTGACAGCTGTCACCCCCGGCTGTGTCCGTGGCGGCAGCGCCCTCTCGTGCCTGAAGCCCACACTTCAGGCAGGGCGCCCTCTGGTGGTGGGCCAGCAGTATCTCCTCTTCTGGCGGCCCACACAACACATTCATTCACTTTCTGAATCAGATTATTCCAATTCAGGGTCCCAGGTGGGGGTCTGAAGCCTATCCCAGAGGTCACTGGGTGAGAGGTGGTGTACAGCATGAACAGGGTGCCAGTGTGTTCAAGGCATCACTGCACATATGCTGACATAATGATCCATGCAATTTTTGATGAGAAATTAATTAAAATAAAAAATACCAATGTTGTCACAATGTTAAAGTAAATGAAAAGGACACTGCTCAGGTTTGTGTACTGTTACTGACAGAAAAACCAAACAACCAATTTTCCAGGATCCAGTATGCTCAAAAAATGGGTGGGTTCCTCCTTGGCCCAGACCCCACCCTCCCACCAAATTTCAAGAAAATTGGTGCAATAGCGTTTGCATAATCTTGCATAGCAACATTGCCTGTGTTAAATTATCAGCAGAAAATGTCTGTGTCCACTCTTTCCTGAAAAAACTGAACACACACACACTTTCTAGTGATACTTTAACAGAGGCAATTTTGCTGTGTACCAATAAAAGAAACACACAAATAGTCAAACTGCTGAGGACCTCCTTGGTGGGGGGAATAAATATGCTTTCAGTCAACATACATTAACCATTGAATTTTTGCTAAAATAATAATGTTTGTATTAAAGAAGTAAACAATGGTGTAATTATCCAGAATCACTAAATCTTTCCTATAGAAAACCTTCCACATTTTGCTGCTTTGTTGGCTTATATAGTGTGTGTGGTGGTGGTTGGGGGGTCTGAGCTCTATTACAGTGCAGCCATGTGAGTTTTGTGTCTTACACCACGTGATCAGCGTCTGTTAAAGCTATTGAAGGTTCAATTCAGAGAAATCTGAGTTCACTGTGTGTCATGCAGCACTGTGGGAACCTGCCGCTGGCATTTCGATCTCCCACCTGCATGTTTTTATTATATGGTGGGTGTAAGTATGACGTCCACGAACAATGAGGACATTTGAGGTTTAAAAAAAAAAAGCAACCGTGTCTCTGTTCTTGTAGAACCAATAAGTACATGTTGGAGGTACAAAATCACACTACATCACATCTGTCAGCCTCACAGCCGCCTTAGTGTGTCTTTAATCCAAATAAACACTGGGTTTCCCCATAAATAAGGAAATGTGCTGAGAGAAAAACAGAAGGAAACCTCATTAAATGTAAATATGAGTGCAGAGAAGGATGTTTCCAAGCGCTGAAAGAAAGGATCCACCAGCCGTATTAATCCAGGATTCCGATTACACAGCTTCAACATCCCCTGCTGTTGACCTGAAGTAGCCCTCCTGGTGGGCTATTCAAGGAGAGCATTTTCCTAGAAGGAGCACAGAGGAGGGGGTTTGGCAGGACGGGAATTTGGGCTTCCTTTCCTCCTCTCTGCCGAAGAATCCTATTATTAATTTGTTGGACAAACACCGTTCAGACAAAGACAGTCTGTCCAATCTTCTCCTTTGTCTTTTGGCTGATCCCGTGAAACAGTTGAAACCCAGCCTTAACCGGGGAGGGGGTCTGAGACACACTAGGTGGGTGCTAACTAGAGCACAATAGGTGCTAATTAGAGCTGTTTAGTCACTAGCCTATAGCAGTCTGCCTCTTGGTAGGATGGGTCTGGTTAGGTTTAAAACTCCAGCTTTTGTGGCTTCTGTTTATTCTTCTCTACAAGAGTCAAGACAGAAGTCAGACTACCAGAGCAAGAATTTTAGCTGAGGAAGCTTCTGCGATTTGAAGTGAAACGTCCTCGCGTCAAGCAACCCAGTCCAGTCGAAGATTCAACCTTCTCTACAACTTGCTCTCTACTCTCACTACAGATCACAATGTCATCTGCAAACATCATAGTCCATGGGGAGTCCTGTCTGATCTCATCCGTCAACCTGTCCATCACCACTGCAAACAAGAAAGGACTCAGAGCTGATCCTTGGTGTAATCCCACCTCCACCTTGAATGAGTCTGTCATTCCGACTGCGCATCTCACCATTGTCACACTATTCTTGTACATGTCCTGCACTACCCTAACATACTTCTCTGCCACTCCAGACTTCCTCATACAATACCACAGCTCAAATTGGCACCCTATCATAAGCTTTTTCTAAGTCCACAAACACACAACTGTAACTCTTTCTGGCCTTGTCTGTACTTCTCCAACAGTATTCTCAAAGCAAACATTGCAACTGTAGTGCTCTTTCTCGGCATGAAACCATATTGCTGCTCACAGATCTTCACCTGTCTTCTAAGCCTAGCTTCTACTACTCTTTCCCATAACTTCATGCTGTGGCTGATTAACTTTATGCCTCTGTAGTTACTGCAGCTCTGCACATCACCCTTGTTCTTGAAAGCAAGACCCAGCACACTTCATCTCCACTACTCAGGCATCATCTCACTTTCCAAGATTTTATTAAACAATCTGGTTAGAAACTCTACTGCCATCTCTTCTAGACATTTCCATGCCTCCACTGGAATGTCATCTGGACCAACTGCCTTTCCACTCTTCATCCTCTTCAAAAACAGTCTGTCCGACCACTTGTCCTAAATGTCCATGCACACACACACACACACATCAATTGACCTTTTTTATATCCAGCAAATGTAATACAATGCATATTCATACTTTGTTCATGTACATGTTTGTTTGCAAGGGCTTTTGGTTCCTGAACACAAACTTCTCACAGCTTCCTGTTCACTCGGTCACTTAGGTGCCATCATCAGCTCCTGGATTTAATGTTCACTCAGGTATTCTGTTATTGGCTAAGTGTCAAAGCTTGCAATTTCATCTTCGCAGGATCTCGTTTTCCAAGCTTTGCTGAAATTAACCCGATCTTGCTGCAGTCTGCCTGTCGTTTGACCTCACCTATTATGGACTCCTGTTTTTGTCCATCTCACCATGTTCTCTGCATCTTCCTTTGTCACAGCAACCACTTACATGTCCTCCCGCACCACTTTCATAAACCTCCTCTTTGACTGGCACAGCCCAGTCTCACTTTTTTTTTTTTTTTCCATGCTCTCGTAACGAAATGAGTCAAATTTTCATGACAGGGTTATTCCTACCCTCGACCATAACCTAATCTTACTCTTCCCCCCACTTCACTTTTAATTTCATGTAGCCATCACGGAATGAATTAGAATGAATTCGTGCTGCCATGACGAAAATGAGGTGCTTTTCGTCACAATATCACAAACCAGTAGATTAATGTATATTTCATGCTGCTGAATCACGACTTGCCGTGAGACCAGGTTGGCCTGGCAGGTCCATCCTCAGTATCCTTCTCCCTACATACCCCATGTCTGTCCTTTGTACATGTTCAAACCATGTCAGTCTTGCTTCTCTGACTTCATTTTCAAACTCTTACCTGCACTGTTCCTCTGATCTGTTCATTCATAATCCCATCCATCCTCGTCACTCCCAAAGAAAATCATTGAACCTTCAGTTCTTGAACTAGCCCCACTTTCTGTCTTTTTGTTAACATCACAGCCTGCAAACCATACAACAGTGATGAAAGAAGAAAGGACTGAGAACTGATCCCTGACGCAATCCCACCTCCATCTTGAATTTGTAATTCCCACTGCAACATCTCACTGTCTTTATACATATCCTCACATCCTTCTTCTCTGTTCCAGACTTTCTTATACAATGCCATAACATGGGAAACTGTAGCAAAGTGCAAATTCTCCATGATTAAAAAAAAAAAACTCTCATTCTTGCTAAATTGACTTTATAATTGTGCTTTAATTGAAGTAGCATCACAGTGTATTTAAGCATGAACATGTGGTTGTGCATGTTAAAGATTAACCTTGTACAGGTGTAGTCAGCATACCAAATGAAAGAGACTGGGGGGAAAGCCCCCTCAACAACAAAGAGGCTTCAACAATGACTCGACAACAAAGAATTTTACATTTATGTGGGAATGAGCAGCATAACATGCTTTTGTCTTAATTAACCATCTTCTCCTGACAAGTCGGAGGAGCCCTGAGTGACTGATGGGGTCCTGTGCGTTTAGCTGTGTGAATGTGCATGGTGCACTCTGCGGGGACATGAGTGAGTTTGAGTTTACTGCCTCATAGAAAAAGCCAGTCAGTGAAGACCTCTCATAAAAAGGTGGAACTGTGTGGTGTATCTGATTCTTGGAGGTCAGGTATGATCTCAGTTTAACTCTCATACTCTGGGGTCATAACAATGTGACTGTCACTAAGAATCCACAGTGTGTTACCATGGTGTGGAATGTGCTCAGCATATGACACTGGGGGAGTAGTGTGTGTGTGTGTGAGAGAGAGAGAGAGAAATTACACGTCACCATAGTGGTCTGCTGGCATGCCTGACACTTTAGCCAATCAAAAGCCATGTATGAGTTGATGTCACTGAAACAAGGAGCGCAGTTCCCTTTTATGTCTTCTGTTTCTTCAGACACAATAATAATACATTTAATTAAGATCCTATTGTCATTTGTACATGTTCAGTCAAGCCCCCCTTTTGTCAAATAATTTCACAAGGACCACAGTGGAAATAAGCGTTTATGCTTTATTGTGTTATCTGTGTCTCATTGATTGGTTCACCTTTGTGTTTATATTGATGTTGCAGAATAAAAACTCAAACTATTTTATTTGTTTTAGAGCCCCTTCACACAGTGCAAATTTGGTCTAAGTGCTCATGAAGCAGGAATCATGTGCAAACCCTGTAATGTCATCCCTGCCTCCAAAGCCTCATACACCTGTTGCTACAACTATTTGTGCACACCAGCAGTTGAAAGACAGTGTGCAAACCCTCTCAAGGTAGATGTGGGCCATATTACAACTGATACGCATGAACATCTAATACCGCTCCTTTGGCACTTAGAAAATGTGTGGCCATTCACATTCTTGGCACGACAACAGACTGCAGACAATTTCTGTCGTATTGGCAGTGAAATTTGTCTAAGTACCCAACGAGTGTGGCTTTGCAAACACATCCACTGACAGGTGTGGCTTCCGACAGAAGCAGCTGTGGGGTTCTGTGGATCTGGACAACACCTACTGTGTTTGGACAGACATGGACTAACAACTGTGACACACATGTGTCTGATTGCTGTACTTATGTGGACATAAATAAAAACATATCGCCATGGCGACAAGCTGCAGCATGCGCACGGAGTAGACACTGACAGCCTGCCAGGTTGAAACAGTCCATCAGATCAGAACACACAGCAAATGATCTGACTGTCACGTCATCCACATGAGCTCTGTTCCACATGACGCTGTGTTACTGCTGCAGTGTGACACGCGTCAGGCAGAACACGCGCACGGGCCGACTGGACGCACCGGACCAGTGGATGCAGACATGATCAGAGCTCACTGCTTCTCATTTATGTCCTTTCATGACTGTATGTCAGTGACCATGGGTCATCTACATAGGAACAGATGGATCATATTTGTATTGCTCGCTTTATTAAATGCTGTGATTTATATATAATTTTTTTTTGTACTACTTCCATGTCCTTCCTGATATGAGTCAGGTTCCTGTAGTTTTCAAAGTACAGCTCTGTAACCCACATTTCTGGCTGGCAGTCAGAGCTTTTGGAAAGCCTGGGTTCGAGTCCCGTGGGTGGGATGTGTTTTTTGTTTTCCACATAAGCAGCACGATGTGGTTCCAGAGGTACAAGCTGTTTTTTTTTCTCTCTTTTTAAAAAAAAATATATTCCACATACGCAGCACGATGTGGTGCACCTTACACTGTGTTTGTGTTTGAAAGACACCATCGCGTGCACAAACTTTTGCACCAGGATTGTGCATGTCTGCACAATGTTTTGTGGTGCGCTAATTCGAACTGTTTCACCATATTGGACCAAACTTTGCACTATGTGTGAAGGGGCCCTTAACAGCATCTGCAGGAGGGAGTGAAAGTGCGCATACATGAGCTTTTGACAAGAGCGGAAGTTAGCTTTAAGTTGGTGTGTAAGCTGACGTCTTGAGATGTCTTGTAAATCACTCCAGAGGTGTTGTCAGGTTCCAAAAACAGCATTTTCAGTTTTAGAAGTGTTTATTTTTTTGCTAGCTTCACATAATAAATGAGAAACATGTTACATTTACACATAAACAAAGCCGTTTTGGAGCGCCAGAGAGAGACCAGCCACTGACATCACAGTACTGCTCTACTATGATTGGCTGTCAACCCCACCCCTCAAAAAAAAAAAACAAAAACAAAAAAAAAACTGATTTGCATGATTCATGGCATAGGAATGTGACTTTTTAACCTCTTAAAATAGGTAAAGGTTAGCTATCTTTGAACTTGTCCAAGGTTTGTGTCCCAAGAATGTTCCCTGTGAATTTGAAGACTCTGGCAGTAATAGGACTGGACTTATGCTGAGCACAGATGGATGATCGCAAAGTCTTCGCAATAACCAGTGGCCATATTTGATGGCCTTGGGTAGTAAACTACACACACACAGAGGGTTCTTAAAATTAGTTCTTTTCAGTTTATATTATTTTGTATAATACTGCATCTTTAGAACAGACACAGGAAAATCACCAGTGTTAATTTAACACTGACGATGAACATATGGTCCTACTCTGATCAGAGTGGAGAAAATATGTTCGTCAGTGTTAATTTAACACTGTCAGTGTTAGTTTTATACTGGTGATTTTACTGTGAACGATAGATGGAGGAAATTCTGTCTGACAGACCATGTGGACGTGCCCATAGAGGGTGCAGATAGACTCAGACTTGAAACACACCAGATGCATTGAAAATGGTGAGATTGAATATAAAATGGCTGAAATTCCTAAATGTTTAATGCAAAATATTTTGTTAAACCTCTTGAATTCAATCTGTAAAACTGCACTACAACCACATCGTTAGAACTCTGGCCAAATAATTATGGTCCTGACTGTGACTCAGGAGCCCACTGCTGTATCGTGGTTGTACACAGTCCATCTGTACTGATTCACAAATCAATCAATCAATCAATCAATCAATTTTTTTTTTATATAGCGCCAAATCACAACAAACAGTTGCCCCAAGGCGCTTTATATTGTAAGGCAAGGCCATACAATAATTATGTAAAACCCCAACGGTCAAAACGACCCCCTGTGAGCAAGCACTTGGCTACAGTGGGAAGGAAAAACTCCCTTTTAACAGGAAGAAACCTCCAGCAGAACCAGGCTCAGGGAGGGGCAGTCTTCTGCTGGGACTGGTTGGGGCTGAGGGAGAGAACCAGGAAAAAGACATGCTGTGGAGGGGAGCAGAGATCGATCACTAATGATTAAATGCAGAGTGGTGCATACAGAGCAAAAAGAGAAAGAAACAGTGCATCATGGGAACCCCCCAGCAGTCTACGTCTATAGCAGCATAACTAAGGGATGGTTCAGGGTCACCTGATCCAGCCCTAACTATAAGCTTTAGCAAAAAGGAAAGTTTTAAGCCTAATCTTAAAAGTAGAGAGGGTGTCTGTCTCCCTGATCTGAATTGGGAGCTGGTTCCACAGGAGAGGAGCCTGAAAGCTGAAGGCTCTGCCTCCCATTCTACTCTTACAAACCCTAGGAACTACAAGTAAGCCTGCAGTCTGAGAGCGAAGCGCTCTATTGGGGTGATATGGTACTACGAGGTCCCTAAGATAAGATGGGACCTGATTATTCAAAACGTTATAAGTAAGAAGAAGAATTTTAAATTCTATTCTAGAATTAACAGGAAGCCAATGAAGAGAGGCCAATATGGGTGAGATATGCTCTCTCCTTCTAGTCCCCGTCAGTACTCTAGCTGCAGCATTTTGAATTAACTGAAGGCTTTTTAGGGAACTTTTAGGACAACCTGATAATAATGAATTACAATAGTCCAGCCTAGAGGAAATAAATGCATGAATTAGTTTTTCAGCATCACTCTGAGACAAGACCTTTCTGATTTTAGAGATATTGCGTAAATGCAAAAAAGCAGTCCTACATATTTGTTTAATATGCGCTTTGAATGACATATCCTGATCAAAAATGACTCCAAGATTTCTCACAGTATTACTAGAGGTCAGGGTAATGCCATCCAGAGTAAGGATCTGGTTAGACACCATGTTTCTAAGATTTGTGGGGCCAAGTACAATAACTTCAGTTTTATCTGAGTTTAAAAGCAGGAAATTAGAGGTCATCCATGTCTTTATGTCTGTAAGACAATCCTGCAGTTTAGCTAATTGGTGTGTGTCCTCTGGCTTCATGGATAGATAAAGCTGGGTATCATCTGCGTAACAATGAAAATTTAAGCAATACCGTCTAATAATACTACCTAAGGGAAGCATGTATAAAGTGAATAAAATTGGTCCTAGCACAGAACCTTGTGGAACTCCATAATTAACTTTAGTCTGTGAAGAAGATTCCCCATTTACATGAACAAATTGTAATCTATTAGACAAATATGATTCAAACCACCGCAGCGCAGTGCCTTTAATACCTATGGCATGCTCTAATCTCTGTAATAAAATTTTATGGTCAACAGTATCAAAAGCAGCACTGAGGTCTAACAGAACAAGCACAGAGATGAGTCCACTGTCCGAGGCCATAAGAAGATCATTTGTAACCTTCACTAATGCTGTTTCTGTACTATGATGAATTCTAAAACCTGACTGAAACTCTTCAAATAGACCATTCCTCTGCAGATGATCAGTTAGCTGTTTTACAACTACCCTTTCAAGAATTTTTGAGAGAAAAGGAAGGTTGGAGATTGGCCTATAATTAGCTAAGATAGCTGGGTCAAGTGATGGCTTTTTAAGTAATGGTTTAATTACTGCCACCTTAAAAGCCTGTGGTACATAGCCAACTAACAAAGATAGATTGATCATATTTAAGATCGAAGCATTAAATAATGGTAGGGCTTCCTTGAGCAGCCTGGTAGGAATGGGGTCTAATAAACATGTTGATGGTTTGGATGAAGTAACTAATGAAAATAACTCAGACAGAACAATCGGAGAGAAAGAGTCTAACCAAATACCGGCATCACTGAAAGCAGCCAAAGATAACGATACGTCTTTGGGATGGTTATGAGTAATTGTTTAAAATTTTGTTAGCAAAGAAAGTCATGAAGTCATTACTAGTTAAAGTTAATGGAATATTCAGCTCAATAGAGCTCTGACTCTTTGTCAGCCTGGCTACAGTGCTAAAAAGAAACCTGGGGTTGTTCTTATTTTCTTCAATTAGTGATGAGTAGAAAGATGTCCTAGCTTTACGGAGGGCTTTTTTTATAGAGCAACAGACTCTTTTTCCAGGCTAAGTGAAGATCTTCTAAATTAGTGAGACGCCATTTCCTCTCCATCTTACGGGTTATCTGCTTTAAGCTACGAGTTTGTGAGTTATACCACGGAGTCAGGCACTTCTGATTTAAAGCTCTCTTTTTCAGAGGAGCTACAGCATCCAAAGTTGTCTTCAATGAGGATGTAAAACTATTGACGAGATACTCTATCTCACTTACAGAGTTTAGGTAGCTACTCTGCACTGTGTTGGTATATGGCATTAGTGTTGTGTGGGCCACCAGAAGAGGAGGTACTGCTGGCCCACCACCAGAGGGCGCCCTGTCTGGAGTGCGGGCTCCAGGCACCAGAGGGCGCAGCCGCCTCACAGGAGCAGCCAGGGTGACAGCTGTCACGCATCACCTGCAACAGCTGTTACCAATCATCTGATCGGCAGGGGTACATCAGCAGGACAACGTCTCCAACTCTTTGCCGAGATATCGTTCTACCTGGAAGGTAACGTACTCAGCTGACTGTTTGACAGTGATCTTTTGTGACTTTGTGCGACTCCTTTTCCAATGAGAGGTGGAGGTAGTTTTCCTGCCGTGCGGATTGCTGGGTGCAAACGCGCCCACATTTAATTGTTTTTTGTTCCTCGCCAGCAGTACCAGGTCCGACACGCGGAGGCAGTGGCCACCTGGGAGTTCGGGACTTGGCGGCTCCAGTATTCCCGGGGTCTGGTGGCGGAGGAAATCATGTGGTTCCGGTTCTGCTTTGGACAGACGTCTCCTATCTTCGAGCCTGCCCACACGACACCTTTTGTGATTTGGCTTTTGTCTATTGTTGTAATCTGTTGTATTTGTTGTGCCCATTCACAACAGTAAAGTGTTGTTATTTGACCTCCTCCATTGTCCGTTCATTTGCGCCCCCTGTTGTGGGTCCGTGTACCTACAGTCTCCCAACAGGATATCTCGGCCAACGTCATGGACCCCGAGGGGCGTCAACCGGCTGTTGAACGGCCAATGGAAGAGCAGGGCGCACAGGCGTCTGCAGGAGGAATGGTCGGTGAGTTGCAGCGAATCCTCACCGCTTTTACGGCTCGGCAGGATCTGATGACCGAGCAGAACGTCCTCCTTAACCGCAGGGTGGAGGCTCTCGCCGCGCAGGTGGAGGTGCGCCCTCAGGGCGCTGCTGCGGCTCCCCCTCCTGTCAATCCTGTGCGCAACAGTGACGTTCCACAGGTCGTTCAACGACCCCTCCCACCTTCCCCTGAAGCATACATAAGCCCTCCAGAGCCGTACGGGGGTTGTGTGGAGACATGCGCGGACTTTCTTATGCAGTGTTCGCTCGTCTTCGCACAACGTCCCGTCATGTACGCGACTGATGCTAGTAAGATAGCTTATGTGATTAATCTGCTTCGTGGCAAGGCACGCGCTTGGGCTACAGCGCTCTGGGAGCAAAATTCACGGCTCCTTCTGACATATGATGGGTTTGTGAGGGAGTTCAGAACAGTGTTCGATCACCCAAATAGAGGAGAGACCGCTTCAGCCGTGCTGCTGTCAATGAGACAGGGGCGCCGGAGCGCAGCTGCTTATGCAGTCGACTTCCGCATCGCGGCTGCGAGGTCCAGCTGGAATAACACTGCCCTCCGCGCCGCCTTCGTAAACGGACTATCGTTGGTCCTGAAGGAGCTCCTGGTAGCCAAGGACGAACCGTGGGATTTAGACGGGCTTATTGATCTCGTTATACGATTAGACAATCGGTTAGAAGAACGCCGTCAGGAACGAGACGAAGGGCGTGGCCGGGCACGCGCCGTCCCTCTCCCTTCCGGTTCCGACCGAGTTCCGCCCTCCCCACGCTCCACGGCCTCTACACTCCGTGTGGTGACAGCTCCCCCTGTTGACGAAGCTATGGACACGAGCAGGGCCACATTTAGGGCACCAGATAGACAGAGGAGGCTGGCCCGCGGAGCGTGCTTTGTTTGTGGCTCAATAGAGCATCAAGTAAGGGACTGCCCCGAGCGGTTAAAACACCAACGCCCGCCCCTAGACACTGGGTTAGGGGTGGGCCAAAACATTCACGTGGGACATACCCATATTGCCACACGACTCCCAGTGACAATCCTTTATGAGGATTTAACCCTGAAGGCCCCAGCACTGGTGGACACGGGCTCTGAAAGGAATCTGTTAGACAGCAGATGGGCCAGGGAGGTAGGGCTCCCTCTGGTGGCGCTTACCTCGCCTGTGCAGGTGCGGGCACTAGATGGCTCCCTACTCCCTCTAATCACACATAAGACACCACCAGTAACTCTGGTGGTGTCAGGAAATCATCGGGAGGAGATCAAGTTTTTTGTGACTCCTGCCACCTCCCGCGTGATTCTAGGGTTCCCCTGGATGTTAAAACACAATCCCCGGATCGATTGGCCATCCGGGGTAGTGGTTCAGTGGAGCGAGACCTGCCATCGGGTATGTTTAGGTTCCTCGGTTCCTCCCGGTTCCCAGGCTAAGGAGGAGGTCAGAGTCCCGCCCAATCTGGGGACGGTGCCGGTGGAGTACCATGACCTTGTGGATGTGTTCAGTAAGGATCTGGCGCTCACCCTTCCCCCCCACCGTCCGTACGATTGTGCCATTGATTTGGTTCCAGGCGTTGAGTTTCCGTCCAGCAGGCTGTACAACCTCTCACGACCTGAGCGTGAATCAATGGAGACCTACATCCGGGACTCTTTAGCCGCCGGGTTGATCCGGAATTCCACCTCCCCAATGGGTGCAGGTTTCTTTTTTGTGGGTAAAAAAGACGGCGGACTTCGTCCATGCATTGATTATAGGGGACTGAACGAAATCACGGTTCGTAATCGATACCCGTTGCCCTTGTTGGATTCAGTGTTCACGCCCCTGCATGGAGCCCAAATATTCACGAAGCTAGATCTTAGAAATGCGTATCACCTGGTTCGGATCCGGAAGGGAGACGAGTGGAAGACGGCATTTAACACCCCCTTAGGTCACTTTGAGTACCTGGTCATGCCGCTCGGCCTCACAAATGCCCCCGCGACGTTCCAAGCATTGGTTAATGATGTCTTGCGTGATTTCCTGCACCGATTCGTCTTCGTATATCTAGACGATATACTCATCTTTTCTCCGGATCCTGAGACTCATGTCCGGCATGTACGTCAGGTCCTGCAGCGGTTGTTGGAGAACCGGCTGTTTGTGAAGGGCGAGAAGTGCGAGTTTCACCGCACTTCTTTGTCCTTCCTGGGGTTTATCATCTCCCCCAACTCCGTCGCTCCTGATCCGGCCAAGGTTGCGGCGGTGAGAGACTGGCCCCAACCCACTAGCCGTAGGAAGCTGCAACAGTTCCTCGGCTTTGCAAATTTCTACAGGAGGTTCATTAAGGGCTACAGTCAGGTAGTTAGCCCCCTGACAGCCCTGACCTCACCAAAAGTCCCCTTCACCTGGTCGGATCGTTGCGATGCCGCGTTCAAGGAGTTGAAACGACGCTTCTCGTCTGCACCCGTTCTGGTGCAGCCCGATCCTAGTCGCCAGTTAGTGGTTGAAGCGGACGCCTCGGACTCAGGGATAGGAGCTGTGCTTTCCCAGAGCGGGAAGACCGATAAGGTCCTTCACCCGTGTGCCTATTTTTCCCGCAGGTTGACCCCGGCCGAACGGAACTATGACGTCGGCAATCGAGAACTCCTTGCAGTGAAAGAGGCTCTTGAAGAGTGGAGACATCTGTTGGAGGGAACGTCCGTGCCATTCACGGTTTTCACTGACCACCGGAACCTGGAGTATATCAGGACCGCCAAGCGGCTGAACCCCAGGCAAGCCCGCTGGTCACTGTTCTTCGGCCGTTTTGACTTCCGGATCACCTACCGTCCCGGGACCAAAAACCAGAGATCGGATGCCTTGTCCCGGGTACATGAAGATGAAGTCAAAGCGGAGTTGTCGGATCCACCGGAACCCATCATCCCGGAGTCCACTATCGTGGCCACCCTCACCTGGGACGTAGAGAGAACCGTCCGGGAGGCCCTGGCACGAAGCCCGGACCCCGGAACTGGGCCAAAGAACAAACTATACATCCCACCAGAAGCTAGGGCTGCAGTCCTGGACTTCTGTCACAGCTCCAAGCTCTCCTGTCATCCAGGGGTGCGAAGAACCGTGGCAGTTGTCCGGCAGCGCTTCTGGTGGGCGTCCCTAGAGGCCGACGTCCGGGATTATATCCAGGCCTGCACCACCTGCGCCAGGGGCAACGCTGACCATCGCAGGGCATCAGGACTACTCCAGCCGCTGCCTGTGCCTCATCGCCCCTGGTCCCACATCGGCCTGGATTTTGTCACGGGCCTCCCGCCGTCCCAGGGTAACACCGCCATCCTCACGATAGTGGACCGATTCTCCAAGGCGGCCCACTTCGTGGCCCTCCCAAAGCTCCCAACATCCCAGGAGACAGCGGACCTCCTGGTCTACCACGTCGTCCGGCTGCATGGGATTCCAACAGACATCGTCTCCGATCGCGGTCCCCAGTTCTCCTCGCAAGTCTGGAGGAGCTTCTGCCGGGAACTGGGGGCCACGGTGAGTCTCTCGTCCGGGTACCACCCTCAGACCAACGGGCAAGCAGAATGGGTAAACCAGGAGGTGGAACAGGCCTTGCGCTGCGTGACTGCCATGCACCCGGCGGCCTGGAGTACCCATTTGGCCTGGATCGAGTATGCCCATAACAGCCAGGTGTCTTCAGCCACCGGCCTCTCCCCTTTTGAGGTGTGTCTGGGGTATCAGCCCCCGTTGTTTCCGGTGGTTGAGGGAGAGGTCGGTGTGCCCTCGGTCCAGGCCCACCTACGGAAGTGCCGTCGGGTGTGGCGTGCCGCCCGTTCTGCTTTGCTAAAGGCCCGGACGAGGGCAAAAGCCCATGCAGACCGTCGGCGGACCCCGGCCCCTGCGTATCGGCCAGGGCAGGAGGTGTGGTTATCCACAAAGGACATTCCCCTCAAAGTGGACTCCCCCAAGCTACAGGACCGTTACATCGGCCCTTTCAAAATCCGTAAGGTCATCAGTCCAGCCGCAGTGAGGCTTCAGCTTCCGACCTCACTGCGGATCCATCCTGTGTTTCATGTGTCCCGAATCAAACCACATCACACCTCACCCCTCTGTACTCCGGGTCCGGCGCAGCCTCCTGCCCGGATCATCGATGGCGAGCCGGCTTGGACGGTACGCCGGCTCTTGGATGTCCGTAGGATGGGCCGGGGCTTCCAGTATTTGGTGGACTGGGAGGGGTACGGTCCCGAAGAACGCTCCTGGGTGAAGAGGAGCTTCATCCTGGACCCGGCCCTCCTGGCCGATTTCTACCGCCGCCACCCGGACAAGCCTGGTCGGGCGCCAGGAGGCGCCCGTTGAGGGGGGGGGGGGTCCTGTTGTGTAGGCCGCCAGAAGAGGAGGTACTGCTGGCCCACCACCAGAGGGCGTCCTGTCTGGAGTGCGGGCTCCAGGCACCAGAGGGCGCAGCCGCCTCACAGGAGCAGCCAGGGTGACAGCTGTCACGCATCACCTGCAACAGCTGTTACCAATCATCTGATCGGCAGGGGTACATCAGCAGGACGACGTCTCCACCTCTTTGCCGAGATATCGTTCTACCTGGAAGGTAAGATACTCAGCTGACTGTTTGACAGTGATCTTTTGTGACTTTGTGCGACTCCTTTTCCAACGAGAGGTGGAGGTAGTTTTCCTGCCGTGCGGATTGCTTGGTGCAAACGCGCCCACATTTAATTGTTTTTTGTTCCTCGCCAGCAGTACCAGGTCCGACACGCGGAGGCAGTGGCCACCTGGGAGTTCGGGACTTGGCGGCTCCAGTATTCCCGGGGTCTGGTGGCGGAGGAAATCGTGTGGTTCCGGTTCTGCTTTGGACAGACGTCTCCTATCTTCGAGCCTGCCCACACGACACCTTTTGTGATTTGGCTTTTGTCTATTGTTGTAATCTGTTGTATTTGTTGTGCCCATTCACAACAGTAAAGTGTTGTTATTTGACCTCCTCCATTGTCCGTTCATTTGCGCCCCCTGTTGTGGGTCCGTGTACCTACACTCTCCCAACAATTAGAGAACATAAGGAAGGAATCATATCCTTAAACCTAGTTACAGTGCTTTCTGAAAGACTTCTAGTGTAGTAAAACTTATTCCCCACTGCTGGGTAGTCATCAGAGTAAATGTAAATGTTATTAAGAAATGATCAGACAGAAGGGAGTTTTCAGGGAATACTGTTAAGTCTTCTATTTCCATTCCATAAGTCAGAACAAGATCTAAGATATGATTAAAGTGGTGGGTGGACTCATTTACTTTTTGAGCAAAGCCAATAGAGTCTAATAATAGATTAAATGCAGTGTTGAGGCTGTCATTCTCAGCATCTGTGTGGATGTTAAAATCGCCCACTATAATTATCTTATCTGAGCTAAGCACTAAGTCAGACAAAAGGTCTGAAAATTCACAGAGAAACTCACAGTAACGACCAGGTGGACGATAGATAATAACAAATAAAACTGGTTTTTGGGACTTCCAATTTGGATGGACAAGACTAAGAGTCAAGCTTTCAAATGAATTAAAGCTCTGTCTGGGTTTTTGATTAATTAATAAGCTGGAATGGAAGATTGCTGCTAATCCTCCGCCTCGGCCTGTGCTACGAGCATTCTGACAGTTAGTGTGACTCTGGGGTGTTGACTCATTTAAACTAACATATTCATCCATTCAAATACTCACACCGATCTGAAGGCTTGTCGGTGCAGGAGTGAATATGTGGACTCTGGCAAAACTGGGTCATTAAAAGGTCAAAGAGTCGTGGGAGCCGGAGAAAAAGCAACACTTTGGTGGATCAACATCTGTTCACACGGCGAGGTGGGGCAGGAAAACATTTTCCCACTTTCTAAAACACACTATTTTCAGCATGTACTGACTCACGTGTTTCCACAAAAGTTGTTTTCTGCCATTACTGTCAAAAATGTAATTATTAGAATACAGGTTCACATTTAATAAAGTGAAACTGTATCAGTTATGTTTATAGGGGTGATTGTCAAGGTCAGGCTTTGGTGTTCAGTTTTGATCTTGGTGTAATTCTGTTTCTGGTGTTATTCTCTTCTCTGTTTGTTGTTGTTACTTAATCATTTCTGATCATCAGAAGTGACTTTCCCGCTACATACCCTCGGAAACAGCATAACAACCTGGTCACACAGCATATGACAATTCTTGAACGAAGGAAAAAAGCAAAAAAGTCACAAATCATTGAGAAAAGGTGGATGAATGAGCTTTTGACTTTAACCATCATGGAATAGCCTGCGAATCAAGAGTGCAAAAGGAACGAAAGAGGAACAAAAATAAAGCTAACATTGACCTCAACGCTTTAAATGAAATGCGCCTGGAGCAGTGTGTGTCTGCTTCAAGCTTTGTGTCCCAGGACTTGGCGATGGGACAGAGCTCTGTAGCACCTGAGTCCTGGAGGAGCTGCAAAGAGAAGCACGCAATCGACTCACTGGAGATCTGTGTACATGTTGGTGGATCCACCTGCTCTGGTTACTCGTCCAGAACAAAAGAGGGATCATCTCCTTCATCATCAGAATCCTCACTGTCTGGTTCAGACTCTGACGGCGCATTTCGTCTTGCTACAATTTATAAAAAAAAAAAAAAAAACTGAAGCGTTTGCTCAGCATTCATAAGACGCGCCTCATTTTTACAAAACAAAAACACCACACACGCTAAATACTCCACCAAAACAATATACACAATATTTCTCAAATACAAAGCTCTAATTGCTGTCTGTACACCTGAAATGTGTGTGTACTCAGTGTTTTTCATGTGTTGTTGCGTTTATAGACTTGCTTGCAGCTGCTTATGTATGCATACTGTCATGTGTAGCCCTTGCCACACTCCTGCCTACTTTTTTTTTTTTTTTTCTTTTTGCATTGCAGAAATGCACTCCTTTCTCAAAAGGGTAAAGCAAATGGCACTCAGGTTTCCAGACCATGTATAGCGGAACACACTGCTTCCTTGTCAGGGCTGGGAACATCAGATCACAAAGTTCAGAGTCCTTCTGTGTCCCAAAAATTTTAAAAAAGAAAATATTGCCATTTAAAGTCACAAGCAAACTTAAAACTTCCCCTCTTGTTTCAGCATTGAGAGTGAGACAGAGGAGGGCGAGAGAGAGAGAGAGAGAGAAAGCGCTGTCTCTTTTTCTGCCTTTTTTTTTTTTTTTCAAAACCCCGGTGTTTCAGATCACCGATCAAAGCTGTTCACAGGTGAATGTCTGCTGCTGCTGAAATTTTTTCCACACTTGATGCTCAAAGTCACGCTTCTGTAAACTGCTGCCTGGTTTGCACAGATCACACGAAATATTATTACGTTGTGATGGCCCTCAGTGGCTCCATGGCAACGAGGCTGATCACGTAGCCATCAAGGATCACCTCCTCAAAACGTTTGAACTGTCAGACGCTGAAAAGGCCAGCAGGCTCTTCTCTCTGCATGGGCTGGAGGACAGCTAGCCATTCAGAGTTCATGGACAGAATGCTGGAGCTCCTGAGAGGACACCAGCCGGATTTTTTGCGCAGCAAGTCCCTCCTCAGGTGCACGCAGTGCTGGAACAACATCATGATCATGGACTGCCTTGCTCTAGAGGAGGAAGCCAGCAAATTCTTCCTGGCCAGCCAGCACCACGGCATGACAGCAGCTGCACTCACCCCATCACACGCAGCGGCAGAAGCCACACACCACCACCACCCACGGAGAAAGCAGCTGCATCTCTCCTCCATAGCAGCGCTCACAAACCGGCTTGTGTACTGTGTGAAAACATTCAGCTGGTTGAACAAAGTCAAATTATAATGGCAAAACGAAATGCGGATGAATTGAGGTTTTTGGCGGCATTCGTTCAATTGTTTTGACAGTTTAAAAATCCTGACGAAGTGCCAGCTGTCGGAATGAAGCTGTGTGAAGGTTAAACAAAGTCAACAGATTTCTTGACTTGTTTGGGCTTAGTTGTCCTTCGTTCGTGCTGTGTGACTGGGCCATAACAGCCAAACTGCAATGTAACTTTTTTTTTTTAGGCAGCAGCATAGTGTTATGCTGATATAATGCTAGTAAGAACCCTGCTTCAGTATAATCCATCAGACATAGAAAATCCTACACTTTCATCCCCACTTTATATTTAATTTCCTGCGTTGTTTTGCTTTTCTTTTCTTCATTTGAAGCCCAAAAATGAAAAGTTATCCGCTGTTGTTTGTCAGATCCACATGGGTCCTGGAGAATTCCCTTTGGCAACAGAATGCAAACAAAACATCTCCCCACCCACACTTTCACATCATAACATTAAGGGGTTTTCCCATAATGGATGCCAGCATTTTGAGTAGTTTGGGTTTAAATCTACTACAATGAACTTGGGACATTGTGTAAAATGTAAATAAAAACAGAATACAATGATTTGAAAATCCTCTTCAACCTATATTCAATTGAATACACCACAAAGTGGTGTGACTGATGGACTTTGATGGACACAACAAACTGATGGACTTTGTTGTTTTTGTGCAAATATTTGCTCGTTTTGAAATGGATGCCTGCAACATGTTTTAAAAAAGTTGGGACAGGGCAACAAAAGACTGGGAAAGTTGATGAATGCTCAAAGAACACCTAATTAGAAACAGGTGAGTGTCATGCTTGAGTATCAAAGGAGTATCCCCAAAAGGTTCAGCCATTCATAAGCAAAGATGGGGTGAGGATCACCACTTTGTGAAAAAACTCTATGGAAAAAATAGTCCGACAACTTAAGAACAATGTTTCTCAATGTTCAGTTGCAAAGAATTTAGGGATCCCATCATCTACAGTCCACAATATAATCAGAAGATTCAGAGAATCTGGAGAACTTTCTACACGTAAGCGGCAAGGCCAAAAACCAACATTGAATGCCAGTGACCTTCGATTCCCTCAGGCAGCACTGCATTTAAAACCGAAATGATTATGTAAAGGATCTGGGCACAGGAACACTTCAGAAAACCATTGTCAGTTAACACAGTTCATCACTACATCAACAAGTGCAAGTTAAAACTCTACCATGCAAAGCAAAAGCCATACATCAACAACATCCAGAAACGCCGCTGCCTTCTCTGGGCCCGAGCTCATTTGAAATGGACAGACGCAAAGTGGAAAAGTGTGCTGTGGTCTGAGTCCACATTTCAGATTGTTTTTGGAAATCATGGACGTTGTGTCCTCCAGACAAAAGAGGAAAAAGACCATCCAGATTGTTAGCAGCGCAAAGTTCAAATCCAGCATCTGTGATGGTATGGGGGTGTGTTAGTTCCCATGGCATGGGCAACTTACACATCTGTGATGGTACCATCAATGCTGAAAAATCCAGGTTTTGGAGCAACACATGCTGCCATCCAAGCAATGTCTTTTTCAGGGACGTCCCTGCTTATTTCAGCAAGACAATGCCAAGCCACATTCTGCACGTGTTACAACAGTGTGGCTTCGTAGTAAGAGTGCAGGTACTAGACTGGCCTGCCTGCAGTCCAGACCTGTCACCCATTGAAAATGTGTGGCGCACTATGAAGCGCAAAATATGACAATGGAGACCCTGGACTGTTGAACAACTGAAGTTGTACATCAAGCAAGAATGGGAAAGAATTCCACCTACAAAGCTTCAACAATTAGTGTCCTCAGTTCCCAAACGCTTATTGAGTGTTGTAAGAAGTGGTAAACATACCACTGTCCCAGCTTTTTTGAAACGTGTTGCAGGGATCCATTTCAAAATGAGCAAATATTTGCACAAAAACAAAGTTTATCAGTTTGAACATTAAATATCTTATCTTTGTGGTGTATTCAATTGAATATAGGTTGAAGAGGATTTGCAAATTGGGGTTGTAGAAATAGGCAAATTCTGCCACAAATAAAGGGAATTCTTTGGTAAGTGATCCTGTCAGTATCATTTGTTCTGTTTGTCAACAAATGTTGGGGATTTTTCACTCAAAGCATCAAAATGGTGAAATTCAGTGAGGCTTGAAGTGTCTGACATTTTGCAATATAAGTATGTGGACTGTCAGTGGGAGTGAATAAACAGCCTGCCCTTTTGTTTTACGCTTTTTACTCTTTCAGTTAATTTTATTAGTAAACGGAGCGGGCCACGGCCTCAACTTTACCTAAATTCTGGGTCTTTTAGTGAAGTTTAGGGCTAGCGGCTGGTGATCACCTTAGTATTTCTCTGTTTTTCTTGTTGTTTAATGCTGACAAATTATACAGTATTTTTTGTCTTCCTGATGCCTGATTCTGTTTTTTCTCAGTTTAAGGTGCAGCTCCATTCAGAGATGGGAGTTGTGTTCGTGTTGGTGATCCTCCTGTCCTGTGCGCCAATAGCATTTCTTGTATATTCGTCCGTGAATTGTTCTGTAATTTATGTTTTGTAGCATGGCCCAAGCAGAGGGTCACCCCTTTGAGTCTGGTCTGCTTGAGGTTTCTTCCTCAGAGGGAGTTTTTCCTTACCACTGTTGCTCTGGGGGTTGGTAAGGTTAGACCTTACCTGTGTGAAGCACTTTGAGGCAACTCTGTTGTGATTTGGCGCTATATAAATGAAAATAAATTGAAAAATTAAAATTGCATGAAGTGTGTAACAGCTAACTGTGGCCGCAGAAACCTTAAGGGGTCTATATATATATATATATATATATATATATATATATATATATATATATATATATATATAGATTATTCTTAAGTGATCACTGACATGCCTTCATGATGTCACATGTTGTAACCTTGTTCACTCACTCATCTTCAACTGTTTACTCCAATTCAGGGTCATGGCGGGCTGGAGCCTATCCCAGCAGTCATAGGGCCTGAGGCGGGGTACACCCAGGACAGGATGCCAGTCTGTCGCAGGGTAACTTTGTTCAACTAAAAAAAATCTCCCCACATATGAAAATTTTTAGGGTGCCCCAAACACTGACACAGTGCTGTATATTAGACTGTAGCATAAGAAAGGCACAGAGCATGAAGCTACTGTGTGACCCTTTTTTATTGCACAATCTGATAAATATCTTTGTGTTGTGATCCCCCCCCACCCAAAAGTTAATTTATATTGCAATCAGTGCAGATTAATGATAATATTCTGAATATGGGCCAAATCAGATGACATGAGTGAATCCTATTTGAAAGTTGCAATGAGTGAATCCTATTTGAAAGTTGCAATTGTTTGACAGTGGGAATTTCTCACCTGGTTTTCCCTCCCAGGCGAGTCCCAACACTCCACTGAAGTCTCGGTTAGTCAGCATGTAGGACAGACAGAAGTTGCCCCAGTTGCCCTCTGAGTACAGACTCAGCAGCTTCTCAGGACCAATGAAACGAGGATTCAAACGGTCCTTCTGTCCCTCCTCTTCCATCACCTAGCAACAGAAATCAGAAATTCAAATCTGTGGCTTTTCACAGCATCATATCTCTCTTTGTAAAGCATCATTATGGCTGAGAGCTTGTTCTTCACTAGTATTAAAACTACACTACTTTCCAAAAGCTTCCACTCATTTACAGGTTTTTTCAGTCTGAAATAAAAAGTGTCATGATGTAAACATGTGCGCAGGTCAAACTTACTGTGAGGGATTTCACTTTGAAATTGATGAGTTTGATACCATCAAAGTCCACCTTGTCATAGATGTCATTGACAGCTTGTATGTAAGATGCCACCTAGGAAATGCACACATGCGTCTGAGAGAACAAAATTCTTGATTTGGAATCCAAGGCAATACAGGGGTCTGGACTTTAAATGAGTCACTGGAAAATGGCACACAAAGTGAGCAATGAAAAATGAGACAAGGGCTTTGTCTGGACAGTCTATAGCAAATGCATGTGCTTCTGAGGGCATCACCAACCACACATGCAGTGTATGTGTTTCATTCTCAGTGTTCAGAATATCTTTACTGACCACTGTACATCAGCAAGAGAATCACATGCACATTCCTAGATAAACAGAACAATATGGAAGGACACATCCACACAGGGATGGGGGACTTGCAGCATGGTCAGCAGTAAGCTAAAAACTGTTCACTATTATCCTGTGGCACTCTGGTTTGCATGGAGTGAGTGAGGTTTTTCTGTTTCAGCAATGTTTAATTTCTGGACCCACTGAAAACTGAATGCTGCCTCCCCAGTTGCTTGGTGTGAAGTGGTTGGGATGAGGATCAGGATTTTCTTAGCAGGAAACCAAAGGATTGCCTACTCCGGGTTGTGAATGAGGTCTTGCCCCAAATGAAGGAGTTAAAGTACCTCAAGGTCTTGTTCACGAATGAGGGGGACAGTGGAGCATGACATTGGCCGGCGAATCGGCGCAGCAGGGACAGTATTGCATTCGCTCTACCGTACTGTTGTGATGAAAAGGGAGCTGAGCCAAAAGGTGAAGCTCTCGATCTACTGGTCAGTCTTTGTTCCTACTCTCACCTGTGGTCATGAAGGTTGGGTCATGACCGAAAGAAGTAGATCATGGGTACAAGTGGTCGAAATGGGATTCCTTAGGAGGGTGACTGGTGTCTCCCTTAGAGACAGGGTGAGAAGCTTGGTCATTCGCGGGGAGCTCAGAGTAGACCCGCTGCTCCTTTGCATTGAAAGGAGCCAGCAGAGGTGGTTCGGGCATCTTGTAAGGATGTCCCCTGGGCACCTCCCTCCCTAGGTGTTCCAGGCACATCCAGCTAAGAGGAGTCCCTGGGGAAGACCCAAGACTAAGTGGAGGGATTATATATTTTTTTCACTGTCATTATGGGGTATTGTGTGTAGAATTTGGGGGGTGGGGGGGGTGGGAATAATTTCATCCATTTTGGAGTCAGACTGCAACATAAAAAAAAAATGTGGAAAACGTGAAGCGCTGTGAATACTTTCTGGATGCACTATAAGCAGTATTGTAAATAGGCCTCAAGCTCTATATTGGATTTAGAAGAAATAGGAGTTTACTTTGACAGGAGGAATGTTTTGATCCACAGATCTCATCACAGCATCACTTCCAAAGCTAACTTACAACCAGATGGAAAGAATGTGAGTCAGTCAGAGCAGGTGAAGAAAGGCTAGATAGGAAGAGACTGGGAAGGTGGTTTAATCAAAACAGCCATAAAACAGATTTAACGTCAGAAGCAAACCAGAGGACATGCAGTAATTCCCCCAGGTCAAAAGAATATTAACTGAAAATATTAAAAACAATTCAACATCTGTGTTGGCATCAAAGCACATTAGGATATAGGAAAATGGGCAATTTTGGGTTCAGGTATTTTATTGTTAGTGAATTCTGTTTAAAGGCCCAAGTAACATTTTCTCTACTTGCATGACATATTGAAATGTGGGCGTGGTGTCTCTGAGCACTTTTGATCTAGTTTCTCCATTGAAACATCGTGATGTGATTTAAATATAACTGGTTGAAAGTTGTACAGCCCTATTCTGAAATTATTTCTTCGCGTCACCATGGCCTCTGACCCAGTGACAACCACATTGTTCACTCTGTTTAACTTCTGCACAGACTTAAATCGATGTGCTGATGATTTATCTGGAACAACACAAGTGTGCCAGGGAGCATGCAGCTTTTAAGTTTGTAACACAAATCTGAAATCTGGTGACACATTAAGAAACACAAACAGGAAAACATCCAAAAATGGAACAGTGATTAGTGATCGAGTACGGCGCAACCAGAAACTATTCACAGCGCTTCACTTTTTCCACATTTTGTTATGTTACAGCCTTGTTCCAAAACTGAGTAAATAAAATTTTCCCCCTCAAAATTCTAGTCACAACACCCCACAATGAGAGCATGTCATTGCTGTTTTTTGAAATTTTTGTAACTTTATTAAAGGTAAGAAATCATGTACTACGTAAAAGTATTCACAGCCTTTGCTCTATACTTTGTTGATGCACCTTTGGCAGCAATTGCAGCCTCAAGTCTTCTTGAATATGATGCCACAAGCTCGGTACACCTATCTTTGGGCAGTTTTTCTCATTCTTCTTTGCAGCATCTTTCAAGCTTCATCAGGTTGGATAGGGAGCTTCGGTGCACAGCCATTTTCAGATCTCTCCAGAGATGTTCAATCGGATTCAGGTCCATTGATATCTTGGCTGTGTGCTTAGGGTCATTGTCCTGCTGAAAGATGAACCGTCGCCCCCACTCTGAGGTCAAGAGCACTCTGGAGCAGGTTTTCATCCAGGATGTCTCTGTACTTTAGTGCATTCATCTTTCCCTCAGTCCTGATGAGTCTCTCGGTTCCTGCTGTTGAAAACATCCCCACAGCATGATGCTGCCACCACTGTGCTTCACTGTAGGGATGGTTCCTTGTTTCCTCCAAACATGACACCTGGCATTCACACCAAAGAGTTCAATCTTTGTCTCATCAGGCCAGAGAATTTTGTTTCTCATGTTCTGAGAAACAAAAATTTTCAGGTGCCTTTTGGCAAACTCCAGGCGGGCTGCCATGTGCCTTTTACTAAGGAGTGGCTTCTGTCTGGCTACTCTACCATACAGGCATGATTGGTGCATTGCTGCACAGAGGGTTGTCCTTCTGATAGGTTCTCCTCTCTTCACAGAGGAATGCTGGAGCTCTGACAGAGTAGCCATCGGGTTCTTGGTCAACTCCCTGACTAAGGCCCTGCTCCCCTGATTGCTCAGTTTAGACGGGCTTCTTCCATTTATGGATGATAGAGACCATTGTGCTCATTGGGAACTTCAAAACAGCAGAAATGTTTCTGTACCCTTCCCCAGATTTGTGCCTCGAGACAATCCTCTCTGAGGTCTACAGATAATTCCTTTGACTTCATGCTTGGTTTGTGCTCTGACATACACTGTCTGTGGGACCTTATATGGAGACAAATGTGTGCCTTTTCAAATGATTGTCCAATCAACTGAATTTACGCCAGGTGGACTCCAATTAAGCTGTAGAAACATCTCAAGAACGTTCAGTGGAAACAGGATGCACCTGTGCGCAATTTTGGGCTTCATGGCAAACGCTGTGAATACTTACGTACGTTTCTTATGGTTTTTTTTATCAAATCAATTTTATTTATATAGCGCCAAATCACAACAAACAGTTGCCCCAAGGCGCTTTATATTGTAAGGCAAGGCCATACAATAATTACGGAAAAACCCCAACGGTCAAAACGACCCCCTGTGAGCAAGCACTTGGCGACAGTGGGAAGGAAAAACTCCCTTTGAACAGGAAGAAACCTCCAGCAGAACCAGTCTCAGGGAGGGGCAGTCTTCTGCTGGGACTGGTTGGGGCTGAGGGAGAGAACCAGGAAAAAGACATGCTGTGGAGGGGAGCAGAGATCAATCACTAATGATTAAATGCAGAGTGGTGCATACAGAGCAAAAAGACAAAGAAACACTCAGTGCATCATGGGAACCCCCCAGCAGTCTAAGTCTATAGCAGCATAACTAAGGGATGGTTCAGGGTCACCTGATCTGAATTGGGAGCTGGTTCCACAGGAGAGGAGCTTGAAAGCTGAAGGCTCTGCCTCCCATTCTACTCTTACAAACCCTAGGAACTACAAGTAAGCCTGCAGTCTGAGAGCGAAGCGCTCTATTGGGGTGATATGGTACTATGAGGTCCCTAAGATAAGATGGGACCTGATTATTCAAAACCTTATAAGTAAGAAGAAGAATTTTAAATTCTATTCAAGAATTAACAGGAAGCCAATGAAAAGAGGCCAATATGGGTGAGATATGCTCTCTCCTTCTAGTCCCTGTCAGTACTCTAGCTGCAGCATTTTGAATTAACTGAAGGCTTTTCAGGGAACTTTTAGGACAACCTGATAATAATGAATTACAATAGTCCAGCCTAGAGGAAATAAATGCATGAATTAGTTTTTCAGCATCACTCTGAGACAAGACCTTTCTAATTTTAGAGATATTGCGCAAATGCAAAAAAGCAGTCCTACATATTTGTTTAATATGCGCATTGATTGACATATCCTGATCAAAAATGACTCCAAGATTTCTCACAGTATTACTACAGGTCAGGGTAATGCCATCCAGAGTAAGGATCTAGTTAGACACCATGTTTCTAAGATTTGTGGGGCCAAGTACAATAACTTCAGTTTTATCTGAGTTTAAAAGCAGGAAATTAGAGGTCATCCATGTCTTTATGTCTGTAAGACAATCCTGCAGTTTAGCTAATTGGTGTGTGTCCTCTGGCTTAATGGATAGATAAAGCTGGGTATCATCTGCGTAACAATGAAAATTTAAGCAATGCTGTCTAATAATACTGCCTAAGGGAAACATGTATAAAGTGAATAAAATTGGTCCTAGCACAGAACCTTGTGGAACTCCATAATTAACCTTAGTCTGTGAAGAAGATTCCCCATTTACATGATCAAACTGTAATCTATTAGATAAATATGATTCAAACCACCACAGCGCAGTGCCTTTAATACCTATGGCATGCTCTAATCTCTGTAATAAAAATGTTTTTTTTTTTTTATGGTCAACAGTATCAAAAGCAGCACTGAGGAGAAAAGGAAGGTTGGAGATTGGCCTATAATTAGCTAAGATAGCTGGGTCAAGTGATGGCTTTTTAAGTAATGGTTTAATTACTGCCACCTTAAAAGCCTGTGGTACATAGCCAACTAATAAAGATAGATTAATCGTATTTAAGATCGAAGCATTAATTAATGGTAGGGCTTCCTTGAGCAGCCTGGTAGGAATGGGGTCTAATAGACATGTTGATGGTTTGGAGGAAGTAACTAATGAAAATAACTCAGACAGAACAATCGGAGAGAAAGAGTCTAACCAAATACCGGCATCACTGAAAGCAGCCAAAGATAATGATATGTCTTTGGGATGGTTATGAGTAATTTTTTCTCTAATAGTTAAAATTTTATTAGAAAAGAAAGTCCTGAAGTCATTACTAGTTAAAGTTAAAGGAATACTTGGCTCAATAGAGCTCTGACTCTTTGTCAGCCCTGTGCTACAGTGCTGAAAAGAAACCTGGGGTTGTTCTTATTTTCTTCAATTAGTGATGAGTAGTAAGATGTCCTAGCTTTACGGAGGGCTTTTTTATAAAGCAACAGACTCTTTTTCCAGGCTAAGTGAAGATCTTCAAAATTAGTGAGACGCCATTTCCTCTCCAACGTACGGGTTATCTGCTTTAAGCTGCGAGTTTGTGAGTTATACCACAGAGTCAGGCACTTCTGATTTAAGGCTCTCTTTTTCAGAGGAGCTACAGCATCCAAAGTGGTCTTCAATGAGGATGTAAAACTATTGACGAGATACTCTCTCACTCAGAGTTTAGGTAGCTACTCTGCACTGTGTTGGTATATGGCATTAGAGAACATAAAGAAGGAATCATATCCTTAAACCTAGTTACAGCGCTTTCTGAAAGACTTCTAGTGTAATGAAACTTATTCCCCACTGCTGGGTAGTCCATCAGAGTAAATGTAAATGTTATTAAGAAATGATCAGACAGAAGGGAGTTTTCAGGGAATACTGTTAAGTCTTCAATTTCCATACCATAAGTCAGAACAAGATCTAAGATATGATTAAAGTGGTGGGTGGACTCATTTACATTTTGAGCAAAGCCAATTGAGTCTAATAATAGATTAAATGCAGTGTTGAGGCTGTCATTCTCAGCATCTGTGTGGACGTTAAAATCGCCCACTATAATTATCTTATCTGAGCTAAGCACTAAGTCAGACAAAAGGTCTGAAAATTCACAGAGAAACTCACAGTAACGACCAGTTGGACGATAGATAACAACAAATAAAACTGGTTTTTGGGACTTTCAATTTGGATGGACAAGACTAAGAGTCAAGCTTTCAAATGAATTAAAGCTCTGTCTGGGTTTTGGATTAATTAATAAGCTGGAATGGAAGATTGCTGCTAATCCTCTGCCTCGGCCCGTGCTACGAGCATTCTGGCAGTTAGTGTGACTCGGGGGTGTTGACTCATTTAAACTAACATATTCATCCTGCTGTAACCAGGTTTCTGTAAGGCAGAATAAATCAATATGTTGATCAATTATTATATCATTTACTAACAGGGACTTAGAAGAGAGAGACCTAATGTTTAATAGACCACATTTAACTGTTTTAGTTTGTGGTGCAGTTGAAGGTGCTATATTATTTTTTCTTTTTGAATTTTTATGCCTAACAAGACCAGGTTTTCCCCAGAAACTTTACCAATTATCTATGAAGCCCACCTCATTTTTTGGACACCACTCAGGCAGCCAGCAATTCAAGGAGAACATGCGGCTAAACATGTCACTCCCGGTCCGATTGGGGAGGGGCCCAGAGAAAACTACAGAGTCCGACATTGTTTTTGCAAAGTTACAGACCGATTCAATGTTAATTTTAGTGACCTCCGATTGGCGTAACCGGGTGTCATTACTGCCGACGTGAATTACAATCTTACCAAATTTACGCTTAGCCTTAGCCAGCAGTTTCAAATTTCCTTCAATGTCGCCTGCTCTGGCCCCCGGAAGACAATTGACTATGGTTGCTGGTGTCGCTAACTTCACATTTCTCAAAACAGAGTCGCCAATAACCAGAGTTTGATCCTCGGCGGGTGGGGAAAAACGGTTAGAAATGTGAAGGGGTTGGCGGTGTACACGGGGCTTCTGTTTAGGGCTACGCTTCCTCCTCACAGTCACCCAGTCGGCCTGCTTTCCCGGCTGCTCGGGATCTGCTGGAAGGGAACTAACGGCGGCTGAGCTACCTTGGTCCTCACCGACTACAGGGGCCTGGCTAGCTGTATGATTTTCCAAGGTGCACAGCCGAGTCTCCAATTTGCCCAGCCTGGCCTCCAAAGCTACGAATAAGCTACACTTATTACAAGTACCATTATTGCTAAAGGAGGCCGAGGAATAACTAAACATTTCACACCGAGCAGAAAAGTGCGGGAGAGACAGGAGAAGCCGTCATGCTAAATCAGCTAAGAGCTAGTAACTGCGCTAAGCTAGCGGATTCCTAAAAACACACAAAGTGAATAATGTGTAAATAATTTAGAGGTGATTCAGCAGAGGGAGTGCTTTAGTTAAGGCACGTGAAGATTACACTGTGAAACAAATCGTTATCTAGGTAACTAGACCAATCTAACTGCGCAGATTAAACAGCTAACAGATACAGCAAAAACACCGCTGTGCTCCGGAACAGGAAGTGATACAGTACCGCAGTGAGAGCCAACCACCAGTAGAGGCCTTTAGCGGTTTATATATATATATATATATATATATATATATATATATATATATATATATATATATATATATATATATATATATATATATATATTTACAAAAATCTCAAACTTTTTTCACATTGTCATTATGGGGTATTGTCTGTAGAATGTTGAGGAAAATATGAATTTCATTCATTTTGTAATAAGGCTGTGTCATACTGAATACAGCGCGACTGCATCAAATTTTGCCAGAAGGTGGGCGACAGCCAGGTGGAAACCATTCAGATTATTCAGACGGCTTTCGGTGAGGATGCTATGAGCATCACACAGATTAAGGAGCGGTACAACCGGTTTAAAGATGGCCGCACAACGGTGGAGAGCGAGCCGCACTCCGGGTGGCCATCAACATGCTGAAACGACCAGATCATTTCCAAAGTGAACGCTGTGGTGATGCAGGACCGTAGTGTGACTATCCGAGAAATTGCGGAAGAGGTGTACATCAGCACTTTTTCAGCACATTCCACTGTGACAGAAGATTCTGCCATGAAAAGAGTTGCAGTGAAATTCATGCCGATGGCTTCGGCACGAAGCTGATGACGCAGCAAAAGCGCCTTCGTGTTGAAGCCTCACAGGACATGTTGTGACATGCCTACCTCTTCCACAATTTCTCGGATAGTCACACGACTGAAAAGCCACCGAAAGCCATCTGAATCTTCTGAATGGTGGAAGAGGTGGGCATCATTTTTCGGAGTCCAGCATGTCCTGTGAGAAGTTAAGCTGCGAAGTTAAGCTGTGTAGTAAACAAGAGCTTCCAGCATGGGCCAAGATGTTCAAAGACAGAAGTGCGGGTTCATTGTTTGGGTCTGTTGTCGCTTCTCGTGGTGTTAAAACTCAAATTCAGTTTATTAGTAGTTACAAATGTACCAGAGACAATACTGGAAGTTATCAGTTATCTGTAACTTCTGATACATTTTTGGGTTGTTTATCGTTTTATCTTTATCAAAGATAACTTTTCAATTATCTGTTATCGAAGTTAATTTTTTGGTTATCTGTGCCCACCACTGGCCACACATTTAAAATGGGCGACAGGTCTGGACTGCAGGCAGGCCAGTCTAGTACCCGCACTCTTTAGTATGAAGCCACGCTGTTGTAACACGTGCAGAATGTGGCTTGGCATTGTCTTGCTGAAATAAGCAGGGATGTCCCTGAAAAAGACGTTGCTTGGATGGCAGCTTGTGTTGCTCCAAAACCTGGCTGTACCTTTCAGCATTGATGGTGCCATCACAGATGTGTAAGTTGCCCATGTCATGGGCACTAACACACCCCCATACCATCACAGATGCTGGTTTTTGAACTTTGCGCTGGTAACAATCTGAATGGTCTTTTTCCTCTTTTTTTCAGAAGGACACGACATCCATGATTTCCAAAAACAATTTGAAATGTGGACGCATCAGACCACAGCACACTTTTCCACTTTGTGTCTGTCCATTTCAAATGAGCTCGGGCCGGCGGCTTTTCTGGATGTTGAAGTATGGCTTTCGCTTTGCATGGTAGAGTTTTAACTTGTACTTGTAGAGGTAGTGATGAACTGTGTTAACTGACAATGGCTTTCTGAAGTGTTCCTGAGCCCACGCAGTAAGATCCTTTACACAAAGATGTCAGTTTTTAATGCAGTGCCGCCTGAGGGTTTCGAAGGTCATGGGCATTCAGTGTTGGTTTTTCGGCCTTGCCGCTTACCTGGAGAAAGTTCTCCAGATTCTCTGAATCTTATTATATTATGGACTGTAGATGATGGAATACCTAAATTCATTGCAATTGAACATTGAGAAACATTGTTCTTAAACTGTTGGACTATTTATTTATTTATTTATTTTTTTCACGCAGTTGTTCACAAAGTGGTGATCCTCACCCCATCTTTGCTTGTGAATTGCTGAGCCTTTTGGGGATGCTCCTTTTATACTCAATCATGACTCACCTGTTTCCAAACAGGTGTTCTTTGAGCATTCATCAGCTTTCCCTGTCCCAAATTTTTTTTAAATGTGTTGCAGGCATCCATTTCAAAATGAGCAAATATTTGCACAAAAACAAAGTTTATCAGTTTGAACATTAAATATCTTTTATTTGAAAATCCTTTTCAAACTATATTCAATTGAATACACCACAAATCACTGTATTCTGTTTTTATTTACATTTTACACAATGTCCCAACTTCACTGGAATTGAGGTTGTAATAATAAATATTAAACTTTTTATGTGTTTATCTGTAGATAGTAAACTGCCCACCTCCTGTATTGGGAGTGTGTGAAATCATGGCACTAATTAATCTAAGTCAATACAGTATAGAATGTGAAACAATGAAAGGAAAAATAAAATAATCAAAACATACAATAAAAATTTCAACAATATTAAAAACCACCACTTTTAAAAAGACTGAACAAGAGCACTCTGGCCTGAAACCACAGTGACCATATGCTGATTCCAGCAGTGCACTTACAAAATATATAATGTGTGTGTATATATGAGAGAGTCTATTTTCTTACAATGAATTGATGATTAATGGACAGAATGTTTTTTTGAACAGCTTTGAGTTACAAGAATGTAATGCCTCAGTGTCCGTGTATGTGTAAACATTTGTAAATCCATGCATCTGTCTTGTATACATCAGTTTAAAAACTAATAAAGCATTGTACACTGATTATTCCAGCAAAGTAAAATATTAGAAACCATACACATTATTTCTGTAGGTGTGCTGCATTGTTTACATGTATGCATTACAAACGAATATCATCATCACAGAAGCTCCTGGTCAAAAAGTTCAAATTCTCACGTGTAGAAAGATGCTTTCCTCCAGTTAAAACTACCATCACATG
This sequence comes from Thalassophryne amazonica, assembly GCF_902500255.1. Lineage (NCBI taxonomy): Eukaryota > Metazoa > Chordata > Actinopteri > Batrachoidiformes > Batrachoididae > Thalassophryne > Thalassophryne amazonica. Next base: position 34,207,136 of record NC_047112.1, on the reverse strand, counting down.
CAACATTAAGACATTCCCACAGCAACATAGAGGCTCCCATACACCAGAGAAACACGTAAATGTTGGAGCACAGCAGTTAAGGTGAACAGACTTGAGTCCATGTCAACACTGCAGACCTTGATGACGGTGATGTTGCATGCTTGGTTGCGCATGCACACGGTCACGTAGTGAATCGCCCTCTAGTTCTTTTCTCTGGAAAATTCAGTTTCATGGAAACACATTTTATGGAAACCTTCCACTATATATGTTGTTACTACTTCAGTCTGGTGCAAATCAGGGTATTCTTCCTGAGAGAAAACATCATTATTTTTGTTATTTCTTATTAATGGGGCTCAGAATTTGCCATCAGTCTGAGCGTGCCTCATGCCCCCTCCATCAGAAACACCCTGACAGCTGTGTGCATCTTTGGCAGCTGGTCTTCATATTTTATTCTGTCCTGCAGCAACAGCTTGAGCCCTTATTTAGCCCTGCTGGATATTTCAGTCATGGATTATGAAGAAAACAAATCCAGTCCTCTGGTTGGCTGTTCACTTTAGGATTTTATAGAATCCTGGAACATGTGAGAGCCATGGAGGTGATGGTGGACGGAGATCACTGATTCTGCAAACCAGTTTAACTCGGCAAACAGAAATGCAGCATCCAGGACACTAACCCGTTGGGAAGGGGGATTTCTTGCCAGGAAACAGATGTTTACGAGGTCTATTAGAAAAGTATCCAACCTTAGTATTTCTTTCAAAAACCATATGGATTTGAATCACGTGTGATTACATCAGACATGCTTGAACCCTCGTGGGCATGCAAGAGTTTTTTCATGCCTGTCGGTTACGTCATTCGCCTGTGGGCAGTCTTTGAGTGAGGAATGGCCCACCCTCTTGTCGATTTTTTTTTTTTTTTTTTCTCCATTATTTAGGAATGGCTCAGAGACTGCTGCTTTGTTTGATCAAAATTATTTCAAAACTGTAAGGCACAACTGAGTGGACACCATTCGATAAATTCAGCTGGTTTTCGGTAAAAATTTTAACGGCTGATGAGAGATTTTAGTCTGGTAGTGTCGCCGTAAGGACGGCCCATGGCGCCTGACGGTGATCTGCGCTTTGAGGCGGCAGCGTCTCGCCGTTTCAAGTTGAAAACTTCCACATTTCAGGCTCTGTTGACCCAGTAAGTCGTCAGAGAACTTTCAGAAGAAGTCGGCATGAGGAGTTTATTCAGACATTCCATTGTTAACGGACATTTTGTAATGAAAGAACGTGCGGGCAGAGTCACATGTCGGGCCGGACCCGACCGCAGGGGGTCGCGACAGGAAAAACACCTCCGTTGGAAACCTTAATGGGCAAGTTGGAACATGCTCAAGCTGTTAAACAATTTCTCAGTTACTCACTTGTTGAAAGCCATCAAAAGCCGCCTGAATTTTACAAATGGTTTTCAACACGGAGGTGTTTTTCATGTCGCAGCGCACACAGATTCACCGAGTCGTCACGGAAACGACTCGGCGAATGTGCACGCATGTCTTTCATTAAAAAATGTCCTTAAACAGTGGAATGTCCGCATAAAGTCCTCATGCCGGCCGCTTCTGAATCTTCTCTGTTCTCTCACGATGTCCTGGGTGAATTAAGCCTTAAATTAGGATGTTTTCAGGTCAAAACAGGCCGACGACAACGCCTGGAAGCGCTGCGCGACGTCCTGCTCCGTGGGAAGTCCTTACACCGACAGAAACACCCCATAATCTCTCATCAGCCGTTAAACATTTCACTGAAAACCAGCTTAATTTCTCGAATAGTGTCCACTCAGATATTCCTCACAGGTCCAGAAAAAATGTTGATAAAGCAACGCGCGCCATCTCGAGCAGCGTGTGAAACAAAGGAATTCAGCAGAGAGGGCGGGACCACATCTCACTCAAGGCCTGCCCAATGACATCACCGATGCGTGAAAAAACTCACGCATGCGCACGAGGGTTCAAGCATGATTGGTGTACGAGGTCTGTCCATAAAGTATAGGTCCTTTTTATTTTTTTCAAAAACTATATGGATTTCATTCATATGTTTTTACGTCAGACATGCTTGAACCCTCGTGCGCATGCGTGAGTTTTGCCACGCCTGTCGGTGACGTCATTCGCCTGTGAGCACTCCTTGTGGGAGGAGTCGTCCAGCCCCTCGTCGGAATTCCTTTGTCTGAGAAGTTGCTGAGAGACTGGCGCTTTGTTTGATCAAAATTTTTTCTAAACCTGTGAGACACATCGAAGTGGACACGGTTCGAAAAATTAAGCTGGTTTTCAGTGAAAATTTTAACGGCTGATGAGAGATTTTGAGGTGTCACTGTCGCTTTAAGGACTTCCCACAGTGCGAGACGTCGCACAGCACTCTCAGGCGGCGTCATCAGCCTGTTTCAAGCTGAAAACCTCCACATTTCAGGCTCTATTGATCCAGGACGTCGTGAGAGAACAGAGAAGTTTCAGAAGAAGTCGGTTTCAGCATTTTATCCGGATATTCCACTGTTAAAGGAGATTTTTTTAATGAAAGACGTGCGGATGGGTCCGCGTGTCGGCTCGCAGCCGCCGCGACGCTCCGCCACAGGAAAAACACCTCTGCTGGAAGCCTTAAGGACAAGTTGGAACATGTCCAGCTGTTAAACAATTTCTCATATACTCACTCCACTGAAAGCCATCAAAAGCCGCCTGGATTTTACAAATGGTTATCAACACGGAGGTGTTTTTCCTGTGCCGCCGCTCCGCGCCGGCTGCGTCCCGACGCGCGGACCCGTCCGCACGTCTTTCATTAAAAAAATCTCCTTTAACAGTGGAATATCTGGATAAAATGCTGAAACCGACTTCTTCTGAAACTTCTCTGTTCTCTCACGACGTCCTGGATCAATAGAGCCTGAAATGTGGAGGTTTTCAGCTTGAAACAGGCTGACGACGCCGCTTGAGAGCGCTGAGCGACGTCTCGCACTGTGGGAAGTCCTTAAAGCGACAGTGTCACCTCAAAATCTCTCATCAGCCGTTACAATTTTCACTGAAAACCATCTTAATTTTTCGAACCATGTCCACTTTGATGTGTCTCACAGGTTTAGAAAAAATTTTGATCAAACAAAGCGCCAGTCTCTCAGCAACTTCTCAGACAAAGGAATTCCGACGAGGGGCTGGACGACTCCTCCCACAAGGAGTGCTCACAGGCGAATGACGTCACCGACAGGCGTGGAAAAACTCATGCATGCGCACGAGGGTTCAAGCATGTCTGACGTAAAAACATATGAATGAAATCCATATAGTTTTTGAAAAAAATAAAAAGGACCTATACTTTATGGACAGCCCTCGTAATCGCACGTCATTCAAATCCATATAGTTTTTTAAAAAAATAAAAAGGTAGGATACTTTTCTGATAGACCTCGTAATTTGTTTTGTTTAATTTTCATTGACCTGTGATTGTTGCACTCACAGCTCTACACTCTGACATTCTGCACAGATTCCTACCAGCCAGCAGACTATAAGAACTAGAGTGTTGGATTTTTTTTTTTTTGGACCAGAAATATTCACTCTGTTTTCTGTGGCATGAAACATCAGATATCAGTCTGCTGGGGGCTTGGCCCTTACTCCTCATGTGTCAGAGTGTTAAACCTGAGTTGGCTTTTAGTTGAAGATGGACAGTTCAAATGGAATTCAGGATCTTTTCATATGTGATCCTTTTCTCTTTTTGCATAACAAAGTATCAGTATATCACAGTAAAATGTGCAGCCTTGTTACATGGTTGAGGATAATAAAAGTGAAGCAGTAACCTGAGCCACAACAGCCTCTCTCGATTTGAACCGCTTGAAGTAGAGGTGGTCAACATGAAGATGGAGCAGGCAGCTGGTCTTTGAGTCGTCCACCGTCCTCTTCGACCTGCTCAGTGCTGCCTCCTGTGGCTGAAATTACAAGCACAAAAATATATTAACCATGTAGGAATTACAACCATTTTTTGAACACAGCATGCCTATTTTAAGAAGCCATAATTAATTGGACAAACTAAATACAGAAGTTATTGTTGTTACAGCCAGTTTTCTTCAGATAAGTCAGGGGATGGATACATGAACATTTCAAATTCAGTGACTGTCTTGGACTTTACTTACATCAGTCATTAAGAAATGCATACAAATGGTATGGTACTCGTGTGGTAAATTTGTCTGGAGGAGGCAGTTCTCAAAAACTGAGTGGTCGTGTAAGAACAAAACTAGTGAGGGAAGCCACCAAGACACCTTTGAAGGAGTTATAATTTTCTATGGCTGTGACTGGCAAAAATGTGCATAGTGCAACTTTTGTCAGTTGCATTTCCAGGTTCTTGATGGAGTGGAACAGAGCAGGATCTTAACATAAGAAAACAGTTCAAGCCTCCCATGTGCCTTTTGGTGACCTGCAGATTTGATCTTACAGCTTGGTCAGGAAAATAGATCTCTGCACCACTCCACATTTGATTCTGATCTTCATCTGCAAAATCTATTTCCATCTGATGCCTGGACCATCTTAGTCTTACCTCTGACTTTTTTTTCCCACACCATCCTTGCTACTATATGTTAATTTTTAATCCTGTACATCCTCTTCTTCTGTGTTCTACTTTTGTCTGCTCCCATTAGGGATAACCACAGCAGATGAATTGTCTCCATCTCACCTTATCCTCTGTATCTTCCTCTGTCACACCAGCCACCTGCATGTCCTCCCTCAGCACATCCATAAACCTTCTCTTTGGCCTTCTTCCTCCCCTTCTGCCTGGTAGCTCCATCCTCAGCATCCTTCTCCCTATCCTTCGTCTCTTGCTTGCCTCTACTGGTGGTTGGGGCCTCTACTGGTGGTTGGCTCTCACTGCGGTATTGTATCACTTCCTGTTCCGGAGCACAGCGGTGTTTTGCTGTATCTGTTAGCTGTTTAATCTGCGCAGTTAGATTGATCTAGTTAAGTAGATAACGATTTGTTTCACATTGTAATCTTCACGTGCCTTAACTAAAGCACTCCCTCTGCTGAATCACCTCTAAATTATTTACACATTATTCACTTTGTGTGTTTTTAGGAATCCGCTAGCTTAGCGCAGCTACTAGCGCTTAGCTGATTTAGCATGGTGGCTTCTCCTGTCTCTCCCGCACTTTTCTGCTCTGGGTGTGAAATGTTTAGTTATTCCTCGGCCTCCTTTAGCAGTAATGGTACTTGTAATAAGTGTAGCTTATTCGTAGCTTTGGAGGCCAGGCTGGGTGAATTGGAGACTCGGCTCCGCACCGTGGAAAATTCTACAGCTAGCCAGGCCCCTGTAGTCGGTGCGGACCAAGGTAGCTTAGTCACCGTTAGTTCCCTTCCAGCAGATTCCGAGCAGCCAGGAAAGCAGGCCGACTGGGTGACTGTGAGGAGGAAGCGTAGCCCTAAACAGAAACCCCGTGTACACCGCCAACCCGTTCACATTTCTAACCGTTTTTCCCCACTCGGCGACACACCCGCCGAGGATCAAACTCTGGTTATTGGCGACTCTGTTTTGAGAAATGTGAAGTTAGCAACACCAGCAACCATAGTCAATTGTCTTCCGGGGGCCAGAGCAGGCGACATTGAAGGAAATTTGAAACTGCTGGCTAAGGCTAAGCGTAAATTTGGTAAGATTGTAATTCACGTCGGCAGTAATGACACCCGGTTACGCCAATCGGAGGTCACTAAAATTAACATTGAATCAGTGTGTAACTTTGCAAAAACAATGTCGGACTCTGTAGTTTTCTCTGGGCCCCTCCCCAATCGGACCGGGAGTGACATGTTTAGCCGCATGTTCTCCTTGAATTGCTGGCTGTCTGAGTGGTGTCCAAAAAATGAGGTGGGCTTCATAGATAATTGGCAAAGCGTCTGGGGAAAATCTGGTCTTGTTAGGAGAGACGGCATCCATCCCACTTTGGATGGAGCAGCTCTCATTTCTAGAAATCTGGCCAATTTTCTTAAATCCTCCAAACCGTGACTATCCAGAGTTGGGACCAGGAAGCAGAGTTGTAGTCTTACACACCTCTCTGCAGCTTCTCTCCCCCTGCCATCCCCTCATTACCCCATCCCCGTAGAGACGGTGCCTGCTCCCAGACCACCAATAACCAGCAAAAATCTATTTAAGCATAAAAATTCAAAAAGAAAAAATAATATAGCACCTTCAACTGCACCACAGACTAAAACGGTTAAATGTGGTCTATTAAACATTAGGTCTCTCTCTTCTAAGTCCCTGTTAGTAAATGATATAATAATTGATCAACATATTGATTTATTCTGCCTTACAGAAACCTGGTTACAGCAGGATGAATATGTTGGTTTAAATGAGTCAACACCCCCGAGTCACACTAACTGCCAGAATGCTCGTAGCACGGGCCGAGGTGGAGGATTAGCAGCAATCTTCCATTCCAGCTTATTAATTAATCCAAAACCCAGACAGAGCTTTAATTCATTTGAAAGCTTGACTCTTAGTCTTGTCCATCCAAATTGGAAGTCCCAAAAAACCAGTTTTATTTGTTATTATCTATCGTCCAGCTGGTCGTTACTGTGAGTTTCTCTGTGAATTTTCAGACCTTTTGTCTGACTTAGTCCTTAGCTCAGATAAGATAATTATAGTGGGCGATTTTAACATCCACACAGATGCTGAGAATGACAGCCTCAACACTGTATTTAATCTATTATTAGACTCAATTGGCTTTGTTCAAAATGTAAATGAGTCCACCCACCACTTTAATCATATCTTAGATCTTGTTCTGACTTATGGTATGGAAATTGAAGACTTAACAGTATTCCCTGAAAACTCCCTTCTGTCTGATCATTTCTTAATAACATTTACATTTACTCTGATGGACTACCCAGCAGTGGGGAATAAGTTTCATTACACTAGAAGTCTTTCAGAAAGCGCTGTAACTAGGTTTAAGGATATGATTCCTTCTTTATGTTCTCTAATGCCATATACCAAACAGTGCAGAGTAGCTACCTAAACTCTGTAAGTGAGATAGAGTATCTCGTCAATAGTTTTACATCCTCATTGAAGACAACTTTGGATGCTGTAGCTCCTCTGAAAAAGAGAGCTTTAAATCAGAAGTGCCTGACTCCGTGGTATAACTCACAAACTTGCAGCTTAAAGCAGATAACCCGTAAGTTGGAGAGGAAATGGCATCTCACTAATTTAGATGATCTTCACTTAGCCTGGAAAAAGAGTCTGTTGCTCTATAAAAAAGCCCTCCGTAAAGCTAGGACATCTTACTCATCACTAATTGAAGAAAATAAGAACAACCCCAGGTTTCTTTTCAGCACTGTAGCCAGGCTGACAAAGAGTCAGAGCTCTATTGAGCTGAGTATTCCTTTAACTTTAACTAGTAATGACTTCATGACTTTCTTTGCTAATAAAATTTTAACTATTAGAGAAAAAAATTACTCATAACCATCCCAAAGACGTATCGTTATCTTTGGCTGCTTTCAGTGATGCCGGTATTTGGTTAGACTCTTTCTCTCCGATTGTTCTGTCTGAGTTATTTTCATTAGTTACTTCATCCAATCTTCTTCACAGACTAAGGTTAATTATGGAGTTCCACAAGGTTCTGTGCTAGGACCAATTTTATTCACCTTATACATGTTTCCCTTAGGCAGTATTCTTAGACGGCATTGCTTAAATTTTCATTGTTACGCCGATGATACCCAGCTTTATCTATCCATGAAGCCAGAGGACACACACCAATTAGCTAAACTGCAGGATTGTCTTACAGACATAAAGACATGGATGACCTCTAATTTCCTGCTTTTAAACTCAGATAAAACTGAAGTTATTGTACTTGGCCCCACACATCTTAGAAACATGGTGTCTAACCAGATCCTTACTCTGGATGGCATTACCCTGACCTCTAGTAATACTGTGAGAAATCTTGGAGTCATTTTTGATCAGGATATGTCATTCAATGTGCATATTAAACAAATATGTAGGACTGCTTTTTTGCATTTGCGCAATATCTCTAAAATTAGAAAGGTCTTGTCTCAGAGTGATGCTGAAAAACTAATTCATGCATTTATTTCCTCTAGGCTGGACTATTGTAATTCATTATCAGGTTGTCCTAAAAGTTCCCTGAAAAGCCTTCAGTTAATTCAAAATGCTGCAGCTAGAGTGCAGGGACTAGAAGGAGAGAGCATATCTCACCCCTATTGGCCTCTCTTCATTGGCTTCCTGTTAATTCTAGAATAGAATTTAAAATTCTTCTTCTTACTTATAAGGTTTTGAATAATCAGGTCCCATCTTATCTTAGGGACCTCGTAGTACCATATCACCCCAATAGAGCGCTTCGCTCTCAGACTGCAGGCTTACTTGTAGTTCCTAGGGTTTGTAAGAGTAGAATGGGAAGCAGAGCCTTCAGCTTTCAGTTTCCTCTCCTGTGGAACCAGCTCCCAATTCAGATCAGGGAGACAGACACCCTCTCTACTTTTAAGATTAGGCTTAAAACTTTCCTTTTTGCTAAAGCTTATAGTTAGGGCTGGATCAGGTGACCCTGAACCATCCCTTAGTTATGCTGCTATAGACTTAGACTGCTGGGGGGTTCCCATGATGCACTGAGTGTTTCTTTGTCTTTTTGCTCTGTATGCACCACTCTGCATTTAATCATTAGTGATTGATCTCTGCTCCCCTCCACAGCATGTCTTTTTCCTGGTTCTCTCCCTCAGCCCCAGCCAGTCCCAGCAGAAGACTGTCCCTCCCTGAGCCTGGTTCTGCTGGAGGTTTCTTCCTGTTAAAAGGGAGTTTTTCCTTCCCACTGTCGCCAAGTGATTGCTCACAGGGGGTCGTTTTGACCATTGGGGTTTTTCCGTAATTATTGTATGGCCTTGCCTTACAATATAAGGCGCCTTGGGGCAACTGTTTGTTGTGATTTGGCGCTATATAAATAAAATTGATTTGATTTATATACCCTGGATCCCTCCTCTGCACACCCAAACCATCTTAAGCTCACCTCTCTGACCTAGTCTCCAAACTGATTTGCTCCTACTGATGTTCATTTCCCTTTTCTCCAGAGCATATCTCCACATCTCAAGGCTTGTCTCAACCTGCGCTCTACTCTCACTACATGTCACAATGTCATCTGCAAACATGATAGTCCATGGAGACTTGTCTGATCTTGTACATAAACCTGTCATCATTGCAAATAAGAAAGTGCTCAGAGCCAATTGTTGTTGTAATCCCACCTCCACCTTGAATCCATCTATCATTCCTACTGGACATGTCGTCACTGTCACACTGTCCTTGTACATATTCTGCACCACTCTCGCATACTTCTATGCCACTCCAGACTTCCTCTTTCAATACCACACCTCTTCTCTTGGCACCCTGTCATAAGCTTTCTCTAAATCCACAAGCAGACAATGGAACTCCTTCTAGCCTTCTCTATAATTCTCCATCAGCAATCTCAGAGCAAACATTGCATCTGTGGTTCACTTTCTCAGCATGCAACCATGTTGCTCCTCACAGATATTCACCTGTTTTCTAAGCCTAGCTTCTACTACTCTTTCCTATAACTTCATGCTGTGGTTGATCAACTTTATGCCTCTGTAAATACTGCAGCTCTGCATATCACTCTTGTTCTTAAAAAATCAGAACCAGCACTCTTCTTCTCTCCTAGCTTGACCGGAAAATTTCTAAGGGTCCTTGGGCAAGGTCCTTAGTCCCCGAATTGCTCCTGGTGTGTAGTGAGCATCTTGCATGGCAGCACCCTGACATCTGCATGAATGGGTGAATGTGAGGCATAATTGTAAAGTGCTTTGAGCTTCTGATGCAGATGGAAAAGCGGTATATAAATGCATCCCATTTACCATTCCCCTTATCAGTCATCCACTCACCTTCTACGGTTTTATTAAACAGTCTGTTTACAGACTCCACGACCATCTCTCCTAAACATTTCCATTTTTCCAATGGAATGTCATCTGGACCAACTGCCTTTCCACTCTTCATCCTCGTCATACCCGTCGTTCCTTCATTCATTGTACTTTCTGATTTACTCTCTTCACATCATCCAGCCTTCTAGTAAATAAAGTTTACTTTTCCCATTCCTTCTTAATTTCATTTGGTTATTACTTTTTTGTTTTTGGTTCACTTTTTGGTAGTATGATGCCTGTTTGTACAGGCAAAGCATAGACATATGAACCTGCCTCTGTTAGGCTATCTCAATATTACATCTTGTAAATGTCACAATTTCTGCATTCAGTCTTAAAACAGATTTTTGCTGCCACACGATAACCAATGAACAAGCTCAACCACACCCTTTTGAGACCACCACATCCACAGCTGCAAAATTGAATGCAATCATACTTGGTAATTACACAATGTAGGGGCTGAGCATTAAAGCAACAACTGTATCTGTTCTACACTGCAAACGACACTTTTCAGCGGGTGGAAAAGATGGCCCAAAGATTCCTTTGAAGTGTGGAACTAATGGCCAGTCAAGCATCTGCAGTTTCTTCTGTGATGTCAGACAGATATCACTCTGAAGATCTGTCTGCATCACATCCAAAAGCAATATTTCAGAGATCAGTCTTGCCTTGCTGATCACTAAATGTTGACATAATACCGGGACCAAGTTCCCCCTGGAAGAGACAGGAACTGGAAGGCGGATGAAACACAACCTGTATCTTGAATAGGAATGACACCTGTTCAAATCATTTCATTACCTAAGAGCTGATATAACAGTGGAAATTATTTTTAATGGCAGGGATGTTGTTAAGAATGGAGCCATATGAATATCCAAACATCCTTTGTTGACAATACACATCCGGCCCACCACCCGGTCAGTCAAATGTTAATAGTAATCACAGTACCCAAGGGGTAGATCAGTGGCGGAGATGTTTATGCCAGATGTTTTTCATATGTACTTAAAATGCAGCTAAGGTCATCCTGGGTATTTAGACCAGCTGTAGGTAAAGATGTATTCATGCCTATCACTGTTAGACTTATGCAAAGATGGGACTTGCGGTATGACATTTAGTCACATTGGCATATTCGGGTCGCTTCGCTGTGCTCTTAAAGGTTTTTTTTTGCCATGCAAACCTCACACTTTTTGTTTGGAATCACACTTTTATTTTTATTTTTCACATTTACTGCTTTTTGGCCACCTGCAAAATGTTCAAGTCAGTAAGTCCAAATGAGACAGAGAAACTTCACTGCTTGCTGTACCTGTAATTATGGTGGGGATTAGCCTTCTGCTGGAACACCATAGAGCTACGCTGTCTGCGAACTTTAAGCCTTCTTTTGAAAGTCTGTTGTCTAAGCTGGACAGTGTCCAATCTGCAGTGCGTGACCACGGTTTATGTACTGTATTAACTCTTTTGAATCCATGCACATTGACTTTGATCAATGTTTGGATTAGTGCCGAATACTCTGCACTTCGAAAAGAGGAGTGGTTAAAATCCAACATGACACACCTGAATGGATGGAGCAGATGCCAGAATGTTTGGACTGTGGTATTACCTGAAGTTGCTGAGGCTCTGCGCCCTTTTGTTTTTTCTCCAAACTCCTCGTCAATGTTTTTGGAAAGGAGATGCTCACTTCACCATTGGAATTGAACAGAGCACACTGGAGCTTAGCTCCTATACCGGCTCCTGGAGGAAAATCCCGACCAGTTATCCTGCGCTTTCACTGCTTCCAAATGAAAGATTTAGTGATTCATGAGACACTTTATTAGGGTGACCTGACCTACAATGGGCATAAGATTCGGTTCTACGAATATTAGATTAAATGGAACTTTATTGATCCCTTTGGGAAGACTCCCTCAGGGAAATTGAGGTTCCAGCAGCATTGTATAGCAGCACACAGGGTATCAAAAGTAAAAATAAAAACATTTTTGGGTAAATTACGTGACCGCTGCTCACGACCAGGGGTGCAGGGTTTTATACCTCTAAAATGTTATTGGCAAGCTCTATTTTAACCAAGTGAGTGGTTTTAGATGTATTGAAGGCAAGAATAATAGACAAATAAATGACATTTGTTGTCATACCAAAGCTCTTTTTAAAATGCTTCTGTCTAAGGTAATAAAATAAAGTTTAAAAACACATTAATATTTGATGGGCATATAGCATTTGCTCTATTCTTCTTCTTCTTTAATACAGTGAAGCAGGCAGTTTTTTTTTTTTCTGTCATGCCTTTTTTTCCAACATGTTTGAGTGGGTTTGCATTACTTAAAAAAAAACCAAACAAACAATATAACGACTAATTGTCTTGTTTGAACAACAGCTGAATGAGGCTCGTGTTCTCCCCCTCCTCGCTCTCACCAGTCCTCTGAGCTTTTTGGAAATGGGAGCCTTTAAACTGTAAAATAAACCATAAACCTCTGAATATATCAGCATCTATGGACACTGACACTCTGGTTTATTTTAATGGAGTTTTTTTTTTTTCCTTAATGCTGCATTTACACATAGGCAGGACGCGTTATGAATGTCATATTTGTGTCATTCTTGGCACATTCCTGACATTCTTAATGCATCTGAATAGGTTTCTTAATAGTGCGTGATATTTCTGATTTTTGTGGAGCATGTTTTTGGCTGTCAAAAAAAATCTTCCACAAATGTCACACACCACCCCCATTTCGCCTCATCGTGGAGGTCGCAACTGAGCGTGTTGATCCGTCTTGATTAGTGGTGATCCTTAATAGAGTGTGATAGTGTTCTTCTCTGATGTGTGCACAATTAAACCCTGCTGCACCACATTCAGTTTTTCATTGCTGCAGTATGCTGAAGAAGGACAGTGTCGCCAAGTTGGCTAAAAGTTTCATTCCAATGCTCATCAGCGCGCTCCTGCAGGTGTTCCACCTACTGTTTGTGCCTCATGTTTGGGATAATATGTGAGACAAGAGCTGCGTGGAGCCACGCATCTTTCTCAGTCTCCTCCTCCTCTGTGCGCCACTCCATGGCACAGAGCCCAACTATGCTTGCCATCACAAAGTTCTTCTGCTGTGGCTTTTGAGGAGTAAACTGGAGTGATCTGAATTGTTCAGCAGCTGATAGGTGTGTGTGTGTGTGTGTGTGTGTGTGTGTGTGTGTGTGTGTGTGTGTGTGTGTGTGTGTGTGTGTGTGTGTGTGTGTGTGTGTGTGTGTGTGTGTGTGTGGAGACAATTCGCCTCATTCACAACGTGACAGAATGTAATGACGCGCTGTTACACGTAATGGTTCCTGATAATTTGCCAACAACACGTGCCATTAATTGTAATGTGTGGTAACAGGTTGCAGCAGTTCCTGAGGACACCTGACGCCTCTGCCTCAAATTATCACATTTGTGATCAGTGACCAAGAATGTATATTTCGTGGCATTTGTGACTTGTCGTCGTTATGTGTAAATGCAGCATTAAATCAAAGCTGATCAAGACACAGACGCACCTGCATCTCAATCTGCTCTGATCTGTTTTAAGTGCTGAAAGCAGCTGACTGCTGATCTCTATGCTGTTTGTAGCTGAGATATGAAGAAAATGAGAAATATATTTGTTTCTTTAATTATTTGGTGGTTGAAATTAAAAAAAATAAAACAAGTATGACACTATAAGCTTGAAATACGATCGAATTGGTACATTTTTCAGTAACCTTTCAGTTCATTCTTCGGAAAATCTGTGCAGAGCAGGAGAGGAAATTTGAACCCAAGAGCCGGGAGGAAATTTGCAGTGTTGGGTGGTACCGTCCGACGCCGTCCACCGTCGCTACAACCCTGGTCACACGCATGTTGACGTCATTGCATGGCCATGGAGTTGCAGTGCTGGAGAAGTGTAAATCAGCGTTTAGGATCCCCCCTTGGATTTACCTGATGTGAATTCTCCGAGTCCACAAGTGACTTCCACTCCTATCTCCAGGCCGAAACACCGGACTTTAGTGATAGGGGAATCTATCACCCGCGAAGTCAGGTTACAGACGCCGGCTGACATTAAATGTATTCCTGGGGTCAGAGCTCCCGACATTGCATCTCATCGTAGGGTGCTGACGCTGCAGAAGGGAAGACGGACGAAGGAACATGACATGAGATATAGTCACATAGTTATTCACGTCAGCACCAATGATATCAGGATAAAGCAGGGAAATTCAAACAAGTTGAGACTGTGGCCTGCTCCCATAGGCATGTCCATAAAAATCATAGAGGGATATGATTTGCAGACTTAATACCATTACTATATTGGATGATGTTGAAATTGTGGATGGCCCAGTGGTTGTTCCAGCAATAGCAAAGATTTTGTGTCTGCTACCTACAACGTGCGTGGAATGTCTCAAACCTAAGCCTACTTCTAGGCATCTTATATATGCTACTCTGGAACCACTCCTAAACCCAAACAGTTCGACTGTCAACCCCACTGAGGTCCTTAGTCTGGGTCTCATTAACATAAGATCACTGTCCTCAAAATCATTGTTGATTACTGATTTAATTATTGATCATCACTTAGATATGATTGGGTTATGTGAAACCTGGCTTAAACCTACAGCTGTCCTCCCCTTAAATGAAGCCTGCCCACCAGCATATACATTTAGTCACGTCCCTCGTGATGCGAAGTAAGGTGGTTTAGCTTATTAGCTGTTGGGGGTCACAAATATAATTCGTTTGAGCATCTTATTCTCCGCTCAGGATATTACGCATTGCCAAGATCAGAAGAATAAAAATCAGCCGTATTAATTTGTCACTGTATATAGGCCTCCTGGCCCATATTCTGAATTCTTAGATGAATTTGGTGCGTTCATCTCTAACTTGTCAACTAGTGCAGATAACATTCTAATCATTGGTGACTTTAACGTTCATATAAATAAGACTTCTGATCCCCTCTGCAAATCATTTATGGAAATTGTGGACGCATTAGGATTTCGGCAATGCATTAGGGATTCAACGCACATTAGTGGAAATACCCTGGATCTGGTTCTCGCACGTGGTATTGCTGTCACAAATATTGACATCATGCTTCTTACATCAGTGGTCTCTGATCACTCACTTAAGTTTACAGTTTCACTGCCGTGTTTAGTGAAACAACAACCTTATTTATAATTGCAGTGATGCATCAACTCCTCACCTAAGACTGAACTAGAAGCTAGACTGCTTGATGTCTTAGCTTCACTTTTGACAAATATCCAGTCAGTAGACAGACTTGTGGATAGTTTAAACTCAGTGCTCAAAACTACACTCGACATGATTGCACCACCTGTGTTGAAACCGCGCTCCCCCAAATCGCAAGTCACCTTGGTTCAATGATTACCTGTGTGACCTCAAGCATAAAGCAAGAGGTCTAGAATGGAAATGGCGTCATTCAAAATTAGAAGTATTCCACCTTGCGTGGCGTGATGCTTTCTTAGACTGTAAGCATGCATTACTGGCTACAAAGCGGACCTACTACTCTGATTTGATCAACAAAAACAAGCATAACTCAAAGTTCTTGTTCGACACGGTGGCAACACCTATTCATGGACAACCACCTGTAGCTCACTCTCCTTTTACAGCACAAGATTTCCTGTATTACTTTGAGAAGAAAATAGATGACATTAGGTTGAACATATCCCAGCATGCCTTAACCCAGCCACTACACCCTGCTATTGAGGTGGGTGCCACTACTGAGGTATTACCTAGATTTACAGAATTTGATAGTATCTCTCTAGGCATGCTGATGAAACTCGTAACATCAACAAAAAGCACAACCTGTTTATTTGATCCTATACCAACAAAACTGCTTAAGGACCTATGGCCCACTCTTGGGCTGATTGTGCTGGAAATGATTAATCTTTCTTTAACTTCTGGATCTGTTCCTAAATGTTTCAAATCTGCAGTGATTAAACCATTACTTAAGAAACCTAATCTTGACCCTAGTGTATTGAAAAACTATCGGCCAATATCAAATCTATCATTTTGCTCTAAAATTCTGGAAAAAGTGGTGTCACGGCAACTCGTAGACTATCTTACTGAGAATAATCTCTTTGAGCTACTGCAGTCTGCTTTTAGAAAATATCATTCCACAGAGACGGCTCTCACTAAAGTGGTGAATGATCTTCTGCTTATAATGGATTCGGACACCACTGCAGTTCTGCTGCTGTTAGATCTCAGTGCTGCATTTGATACAGTGGATCATCATATTCTACTTGATAGGCTGGAAAATCATTTTGGGATTACTGGGAGTGCCCTTGCATGGCTGACGTCATACTTGACCAGTCGTTCTCACTGTGTTTTGTACAGCAACACTACCTCTAACCTTAGTGACATGAAATTTGAGGTTCCTCAGGGGTCTGTCTTAGGCCCCCTGCTTTTCTCCCTTTATATAGCACCCCTTGGGCACATATTGCGGCGTTTTGGGATTACCTTTCACTGCTATGCAGATGATACTCAGTTATATATGCCAATAACTGCTGGTAATCTCGTTCACATAAAATCCTTAGAAGATTGCCTTGCAGCAGTGAGAAGTTGGATGTCTAGAAACTTCCTACTTTTAATCTCTGAAAATACTGAAATGATGGTTCTTGGTCCAGTGAGACATCCGCATCAATTTGACCAGTTAACACTCAGCCTAGGCTCGTGTGTCATACATCACACTGACAAAGTGAGGAACCTTGGGGTAATTTTTGATCCTTCGTTGTCCTTTGGCCTCCATATTAGAAATATTAGTAGGACTGCTTTCTTCCACCTGTGAAATATAGCGAAGATTCATCCCATCCTGTCTATGGCTGATGCTGAGACCCTGATCCATGCATTCATCTCTTCTAGATTGGACTACTGCAATGTTCTATTTTCTGGTTTACTGCAGTCTAGCATTAGGGCTCTCCAATTGGTTCGAAATGCTGCAGCCAGACTTTTGACACGAAGCAGAAGGTTCGACCACATTACACCCATTTTGGCATCTCTTCACTGGCTTCCTGTCCCAATGAGAGCAGATTTTAAGGTTCTGCTACTAACCTATGAAATTATTCATGGACTGGCACCTCCCTACCTAGCTGACCTAATTAAACCTTACGTACTGGCCCGGGCTGTACGTTCTCAGGGTACAGGACTACTTTGTGTCCCTAGGGTGAATAAGAAGTCTGCGGGTCACAGAGCTTTCTCTTATTGTGCCCCTGTTCTGTGGAATGGTCTCCCTGTGTCAATAAAACAATCAGATTCTGTGGAGACTTTCAAGTCCAGACTTAATATTTGTTTTGTGAATTGTTCTGTAATTTATGTGTGCAGCATGGCCCAAGCAGAGGGTCACCCCTTTGAGTCTGGTCTGCTTGAGTTTTCTTCCTCAGGGGGAGTTTTTCCTTACCACTGTTGCTCTGGGGGTTGGTAAGGTTAGACCTTACCTGTGTGAAGCGCCTTGAGGCAACTCTGTTGTGATTTGGCGCTATATAAAGGAAAATAAATTGAATTGAAATAGGATTATAAAGCACCACTTTGCAGCAGACCTAGAAAAAAGTGACTCCTCCAAATGTAATATTTTCAATATATACTCAACAAAAATATAAACGCAACACTTCTGGTTTTGCTCCCATTTTGTATGAGATGAACTCAAAGATCTAAAACTTTTTCCACATACACAATATCACCATTTCCCTCAAATATTGTTCACAAACCAGTCTAAATCTGTGATAGTGAGCACTTCTCCTTTGCTGAGATAATCCATCCCACCTCACAGGTGTGCCATATCAAGATGCTGATTAGACACCATGATTAGTGCACAGGTGTGCCTTAGACTGTCCACAATAAAAGGGCACTCTGAAAGGTGCAGTTTTGTTTTATTGGGGGGGGATACCAGTCAGTATCTGGTGTGACCACCATTTGCCTCATGCAGTGCAACACATCTCCTTCGCATAGAGTTGATCAGGTTGTCAATTGTGGCCTGTGGAATGTTGGTCCACTCCTCTTCAATGGCTGTGCGAAGTTGCGACAACGAACTGGAGTCAGGTCGAGACCCCGATGAGAACGACGAGCATGCAGATGAGCTTCCCTGAGACGGTTTCTGACAGTTTGTGCAGAAATTCTTTGGTTATGCAAACCGATTGTTTCAGCAGCTGTCCGAGTGGCTGGTCTCAGACGATCTTGGAGGTGAACATGCTGGATGTGGAGGTCCTGGGCTGGTGTGGTTACACGTGGTCTGCGGTTGTGAGGCTGGTTGGATGTACTGCCAAATTCTCTGAAAGGCCTTTGGAGACGGCTTATGGTAGAGAAATGAACATTCAATACACGAGCAACAGCTCTGGTTGACATTCCTGCTGTCAGCATGCCAATTGCACGCTCCCTCAAATCTTGCGACATCTGTGGCATTGTGCTGTGTGATGAAACTGCACCTTTCAGAGTGGCCTTTTATTGTGGGCAGTCTAAGGCACACCTGTGCACTAATCATGGTGTCTAATCAGCATCTTGATATGGCACACCTGTGAGGTGGGATGGATTATCTCAGCAAAGGAGAAGTGCTCACTATCACAGATTTAGACTGGTTTGTGAACAATATTTGAGGGAAATGGTGATATTGTGTATGTGGAAAAAGTTTTAGATCTTTGTGTTCATCTCATACAAAATGGGAGCAAAACCAAAAGTGTTGCGTTTATATTTTTGTTGAGTGTACATAATGCAGGCGCTTATTTATTTATTTATTTATTTTCAGACAAAGCTTTGACCTGCTCATTAAATGAGGCCGGTCCAGATTCAGAGTCAGGTGTTTAATCAAGGAAATAAGTAAGCCTAATTGGAGCTGGGGATTCCCCGTAGATCGTTCAGCACCTCCTGGCTGTAACTAATCTGTTACATACATATAACGGCTTTTGTCAGTTTTATACATATAACAGATTTTGTCCACTTTTATACATATAACAGATTTCAGTTATAACAGGCAAAATTCACTGGACCACCAGAATCAATTATATGCATGTTTTACTGTATGTGTGTGTGTGTGTATATATATATATATATATATATATATATATATATATATACACATACAAGGTCTATTAGAAAAGAAACCAACCTTTTGATTTTTTAAAAAACTATATGGATTTGAATCACGTGCGATTACTTCAGACAAGCTTGAACCCTTGTGCGCATGCGTGAGTTTTTTCACGGCTGTCGGTTGCGTCATTCGCCTGTGGGCAGGCTTTGAGTGAGCACTGGTCCACCCCTCCCGTCTGAATTCCTTTGTCTGAGAACTTCCTGAGAGACTGGCGCTTTGCTTGATCAAAATTTTTTCAGAAACTGTAAGGCACATCCAAGTGGACACCAATCGAGAAATTCAGACGGTTTTTGGTGAAAATTTTAACGGCTGATGAGAGATTAAGGAGTGTTACTATCGCTTTAAGGACAGCCCACGGCGCCGGACGGCGTGCCGTGCCCTGAGCCACCATCGTCAGCCTGTTTCGAGCTGAAAACTTCCAAATTTAAGCCTCTGTTGACCCAGGATGTCGTGAGAGAGCAGAGACATTTCAGAAGAGGTCAGGGATCAGCAGTTTATCCGGACATTCCACTGTTAAAGGAGATTTTGTAATGAAAGACGTGCGGACGGATTCGCGCCTTGGCACCCTGCCACTCATGGCGCGGCGCCACAGCAAAACACCTCCGTTGGAAGTCTCACATGACAAGTTTGAACATGCCCAGCTGTTAAACGATTTCTCGGATACTCACTCGACTGAAAGCCATTGAAAACCGCCTGAATCTTACGAATGGTTATCAACACGGAGCGCACGAGGGTTCAAGCTTGTCTGACGCAATCACACGTGATTCAAATCCATATAGTTTTTGAAAAAAATAAGGTTGGATACTTTTCTAATAGACCTCGTGTGTGTGTGTGTGTGTGTGTGTGTGTGTGTGTGTGTGTGTGTGTGTGTGTGTGTGTGTGTGTGTGTGTATATATATATATATATATATATGTATGTATGTATATGTGTATATGTATATATGTATATGTATGTATATGTGTATATGTATATATGTATATGTATGTATGTATGTATATGTGTATATATATGTGTATATATATGTATGTATATGTATATATATATATATGTATATATGCATGTGTATATATATGTATGTGTATATGTATATGTATGTATATATATATATATACTAGCGTGTTGCCTTGGGGATCCATGCTGTCTAGATTGGGTAGTGTTTATAAAATAGGTTGCTGACATTTTTCAAAGGTGGTTAAAAACTATGCAAAGTTTGTACAATGAGTTGGAATGGTGTAAGTCCAGAATGTTTTTAGAACCTTAGACCTCATTAGTTTTTAGAAGTTTTTACTCGCTTATTGGCCCACCAACCCACCAAATTGTACAACTAAAGAATATATCAGATAGTTTGACATCTGACCCAAAAGAAATTATTTTATGCCACTCTTTATACGTCAGAATTTCCTCCCAACATCTGAAAATTCCTTGATGCACCAATTCCTTGATGACCTAGAAATCCCTGCAGTTGATACTTTAAAAGCAGTAGAAGTTGATGCTTCTTTTAATCTGGAAGAGGTTTTAGCCTCGATTAATAGTTAATCAGGCAAATCCCCTGGCTCTGATAGATTTGTTTCTGATTTTTATAAGACATTTCATACAAAATTAACCCCATTACCTTTGTCAGTTTTGAGTTATCATTGGAACAGTGTTCTCTCCACACAATGCTGAGACAGGTCTCATTTCATTCCTGCTCAAGGAAGGAAAAGATCCCACTTCCTATGCTTCTTTTGGCCAAACTATTAGCGTAACGTTCTTGGGCTCTGGTTGAAGCCTTGTCTACTTATCGCTGTTTTTGGAGTCTGCACTGTGTCCCATACTAACTTGCAGGTGGATGTAATTGTCTTTACCTCATTGCTAGCATGTCACAGATTATTTGTATCTTGGAAATCTCCATGTCCCCCATCTATTTCTTTATGGTTGAAAGATCTCGTGTTTTTCTGAAAAAAAGTTTAGTCTTAGAAGGAGGGCTGATGGGTATCTGAAAGTGTGGCGGCCATGTATTTATTTATTTTTATCTTAGATCATTGAAAAATATTGGACATGCTATATAAATTGAAAAAAGACTTGTGCAAAGATGGATAAAAGACTTTAAGACGGTCACAGTTCTTCCAGTCTATTCTATTTTCACTAACTAGTCATAAATGGTCAAGCAAACATACTGTAGAAACCAAACGTGTGTGTGTGTGTGTTCACTGTGGTGATGTTTAGACTGTCCCACCTCTTTAGGGCCAAGGTCCTGAGAGAGGTGCTGTAGATGTTGTGTTCCACAGAATCCATCAGCCCTAGTTGCCGTGGACGGTAGAACTATGATACATAGGATCAAAAACACACATATGGCATGAAAAGTGCGGATATGGTTAACTTCAAATTGTATTTGCCCTGTTTGGGTTTTTACACACACACACACACACACACACACACACACACACACACACACACACACACACACACACACACACACACACACACACACACACACACACACACACACACACACACACACACACACAAATTCTGATCATTTCTAAATTAACACTAAGGCCCCTTTCTTGTTGTTGGGCACAAATCACAATACAGTGCACAAGTGCTTTTTGGGGCATGTCCACTGCCGCATTACAATATAAAAAGCACTATCTCTCAACACAATCCAGGGTGTTGGGCACAAAGGGGCTGGTTGAGTCACAAAACACCACCACTGTGGCACCAATGGGCCTCCAGGCCTATGTCAGACTTACTTCACAACATGTGCATAACTAATGGAGATAAATCCAAACCTTCTGTATTCAGGGGTCAGCTTTGCTTTTTACTTGTACAAACCCTAATTCCATTTGCTACACGCCAGAAGGTCCTGGATTTATATCTAACCTGGTTGATTCAATGTTCTACCCATGTTTGCGTGGGTTCCCTCCTGGTTCTTGTGCCTCTTCCCACTTCAAAACATGCTGGTTTGGTGAATTGGAGACTCTAAATTGATTATGGGTATGAGCATGAACGGGTTTGTCTGTCTGTCTGTGTCAGTCCTGTGATAGATTAAGGTCTGTCCAGGTTGTACCTTGTATGTTACCAGGTAACTATGGGAAAGGCTCCAGAAGTAACATTAGCTTTAGTGGGTCCAGTGGTCCTCTATGTGGCAAAAGCCAAATGTACTTTCATTCTAGTCTGCCCACATTCTTAAAAGGGTTTGTTATTGTTACTATGGCCATAACAGATGGTCACCACTCTAAGTTGGGTCTATTTAGTTTCTGCCTGCCACCAAAACATCAGAGTTTTTCCTCACCACTGTTGCCAATGTGCTTGCTTTGGGAATAGGTAAATTTAAAGCTTCCTCATGTGTAGCACCTTGGAGTGATTTGTGTTGTGATTTGGTACTATATAAATAAACTCAAATGATTTGAAGCAGATGGAATGTTGGTTTAGTGGTTAGCACTGTTGCCTCAGAAAAGGAACATTGAGATCACTTCCTACCTTGTCCTTTTGGTCCTTTCCAGATTTTGTATGTTTTCCATGTGTTTGCGTGGGTTCCCTCTAGGTGCTCTGGCTTTCTCCCACTTCCAAAGACATGGAGGTTAAGTGAACTGGTGACTCTAAATTGATCGTAGGCATGTGTGAATGTGTTTGTCTGTCTACATGTGGCCCTGAGATAGACTGGTGTCCTGTCCAGGGTGTTCCACCTCCTGTGACATATGTTGATTCTCTTAACACAGAGTCTTGGAGGGATGTCTGGACAGGCATGATATCCACCATGTTGAAAGCACAGCTATGAAGGCCCCCTGACACTTGCATGTCTTTGATTCACGCATATGTACGTAGTGTGTATCGTACTGGTGAGTAAACTCGCTGTGAACCGGTGTAGACTGAATGTGAGATGTGCGCAAAGAGAATTTTGAAATGTTCAAAAAAATCTCATGCATCAAATTTGTGCAACAAACGTGAAATGGCTGTGAACATTGCGTGATCTACTCCCAAACACTACGTGTTGATGCTTGATGGTGTGTGAGATGGCGCGCGCAGCTTGTCGAGTAAAGAAGTGAATAGTGTGAGTGATTGCGTCAGCGTACCGCATCATAGTGCAGCTTGTCTGAACGATTAGAACGAGATATTAAATCTATCACAAACATACTTTTACAGCTGCACACAAGAAGGAAAGAACATGCAACTGTTTTTAGTGCAGCAGATAAGTGAAACAATCGTGCAAATGGTGATAAAAGCATCAAATTCAGCAGAAATACTCCTTAGACACTCCTCTTTTGAAGAAAAAAAATGACTGGCCACTTGAATTTTCAATCGGTGGTCAGGTAGGGGTCAATTGAAGAATTACACAGAGGCCAAAATTAAAAGATGCTCCAATCATATTGAAAAATATTCCACATTATTTGCCTGATCATAAAGATTCCAAAAAGGTATAGTTTGGACTATCTGTGACTGAATTCTATGGATTTACGGGATAAAAACAGCAAGAATGGTGACAAAGGTCAGTGTTGGTTTGTACAGGGGTCAAAAGTTAAAGTTGCTCCAATTTTGGTAAAAAGTGATGCAAATTACTAGTTGAGTTAACACTGTTTTAAAAAGGAATAGTTTGGACCATGTATCATCCTTACTTATCACGTTACGGGGTAACATATGTCACATGTCATAGAATCCAATAGACGCAGACCTTGTTTCTCCTTTACTTTGGAGACCAAGCGTTCAACACTATTCCATTTATTAATCCTATTAGCTAAACCAATAAGGATTCCCCTCTAAATATTCTCTTATCCGCTGCACTATTTACCAATCCATTACAATATATTCATGACAAATAATTAACTTTTTTAGTGCCCGCGACAAAAGCTACAGCTGTGATTCCAGTATGAAATAATTATTTTATATACACAGTGCCCAGCACGCAATGTGTGGCAGCCAGTGGAACAAAGCACGGCGTCCAGCTGGGAACACAGCGGGTAGGATCATCACGACGATGTGCGTGGATCAAAGTTGTGCAAGTGTCAGGGCACCTTGACTGTTTCTTTGTAAATGTGAGGAGGGGCAATGGTTTTACAGGCTGCGACTCACGTACACTGAACATAAACCACCCGGCAATGTAAACGAGGAATAAAAAAGCTCACACTAATGCATGCTACTATTACACTACTAAATCTTTACATATAATCACTGTTGGCTGACATCATAATTTTTAAAATGCCATTATGGCCATCTTTAAAGCCTTGAGAAATTGCCGTATGAAAAGTTCCAATTAGTTTTTTTTTTGTTTTTTTTTTGTCTGTTTGGTTTTTTTTTATCTCAGCCATATTGTTGTAATTTGTCCTCAGAATTCATGTAGTGAACCAAATTAGTCAAAAAGTGTCCCACAAAAAACACATTTCCCAGAAAATAATTAATCATAAATAAAACACAAACCCCGCAACTGTTCATACATTGCACACATCAGAGCAAAGACATTTACAAAGATATTTTGTCCTCAGAACTGTTTGTTCAGGTAGTGAACCAAATTAGCCATAACTGTTCCATGAAAGACATTGTTGTCCAATAATTATTAATGATTAAGCAAAGATAAAGCACAAAATCTACAAATGTTCAAACACTACATAGATCAAAGCATACAGGATAATGTGAAAATTATACTGTGCTTTAAATTCTTTATTTAGTTCATACTAGAAAGCTTTGCTTGAGTGTAAGGTTTTCTGTGTTATACATGAAGAAACTTGAATTTTAGTTTTAATTTTAAGTTGATACCATAAAAATAAGATATTTAATTTGTACACACTTTTATAGACAGCTATGGAATATTGCTGATTGTATTTTTAGTTGTGCCTGTGTTCTGAACACAGACTGTTGATTTGAACCCCCTTGAGTGTCACATTCTCAGACAGTTCATTAAAAATGTCTGCATTTGGAAATCAGGTCAGCCTGCAGAAGATACTGTTCTGTAAAAGTGCTGGTTTGATTTCACCAAAGCAGTGATTTGTAACATGTCTGGGACAGCTGTGCTGTTCAGTCTGATGCAATAATATTTGGCGTACACACACTAGATGTATTGGGTTTTCATAAATTGGGTAATAATATTACACTGACAAATTTGCAGACTTCCACCAACTATGAGATTCCATACGAGCGAGCGCATATTGCAACAGAGTGCATTCAGTCCATGTGTGAGGACTGAGAGAAAGCTGGATCTGGATCAGACCATGAAACAAAGTGTGAGAAAATATGTGGTTTCAGAAAATACTGTCATGTAAAATACTGAATAAATGTACTGAGTGGTCCTGCATTTGTGATGTGTCACGTGTCACATCATGAATATTAAACTGTACACAGCTGCAAAATCAGTGTTCCATGTTCTGTATCACTCTGGGATCATGATGTGGAGTGTGCACGGAGCCAACATGGACACGCGTTGGAACAGTCATGTGACATAATCAGTTTCATTTGTATGTTCAGGAGTAATGTAAGTAGGCAACATACTGGTGACACAAAAAAACTTCAAAGTGGAATGCAGAGAGACAGAAAGCATGTGACATGATCACACCATCATTCTGTAGGCTTCCAGCCAATCAGAAACCCAGAATTCCTTCTATACATGGCATGAGTGGGAGTGGGCTCTACGGGTGTGTGTACAAACCTGAATTGTGGGTGTTAACCCGCTCTTGGAATTATAATTATTTCCAGATCTCAGTATGTGTGCATTTTTTCTGTGTGTGTGTGTGTGTGTGTGTGTGTGTGTGTGTGTGTGTGTGTGTGTGTGTGTGTGTGTGTGTGTCTATAGTATATATATATATATATATATATATATATATATAAACACATTGAGGGAAAAAAGTATTTGAACACCCTGCGGTTTTGCAAGTTCTCCCACTTAGAAATCATGGAGGGGTCTGGAATTTCCATCTTAGGTGCATGTCCACTGTGAGAGACATAATCTAAAAAAACAAAACAAAAAATATCCGGAAATCACAATGTATGATTTTTTTTTTTTTTTTTTATAATTTATTTGTATGTTACTGCTGCAAATAAGTATTTGAACACCTACCAACCAGCAAGAATTCTGGCTCACACAGACCTGTTAATTTTTCTTTAAGAAGCCCTCTTATTCTGCACTCTTTACCTGTATTAATTGCACCTGTTTGAACTTGTTGCCTATATAAAAGACACCTGTTCACACACTCAGTCAATCACACTCCAACCTGTCCACCATAGCCAAGACTAAAGAGCTGTCTAAGGACACCAGGGACAAAACTGTAGACCTGCACAAGGCTAGGATGGACTACAGGACAACAGGCAAGCCAGCTTGGTAGAAGACAGCAACTGTTATGATTATTTATTAGAAAGTGGAAGAAACACAAGATGACTGTCAATCTCCCTCGGTCTGGGATTCCATGCAAGATCTCACTTTGTGGGGTAAGGATAATTCTGATAAAGCTCAGAACTACACAGGAGGACCTGGTCAATGACCTGAAGAGAGCTGGGACCACAGTCACAAAGATTACATTAGTAACACATGATGCTGTCATGGTTTAAAATCCTGCAGGGCAGCAAGGTCCCCCTGCTCAAGCCAGCACATGTCCAGGCCCATTTGAAGTTCACCAGTGACCATCTGGATGATCCAGAGGAGGCATGAGAGAAGGTCATGTGGTCAGATGAGACCAGAATAGAGCTTTTTGGAATCAACTCCACTTGCCATGTTTAGAGAATGAGAACAACCCCAAGAAAACCATCCCAACCATGAAGCATGGGGGTGGAAACATCATACTCTGGGGGTGATCTTCTGCAAAGGGGACAGAACGACTGCACCGTATTGAAGGGAGGGTGGATGGAGTCATGTATTGCGACTCCAATACATGCTCCAATACATACTCCTTCCTTCTTTAAGAGCATTGATGATGGGTCATGGCTGGGTCTTCCAGCATGACAATGACCCCAAACACTCAGCCAAAGCAACTAAGGAGGGGCTCCGTAAGAAGGATTTCAAGGTCCTGGAGTGGCCTGGTCAGTCTCCAGACCTGAACTCAATAGAAAATCTTTGGAGGGAGCTGAAACTCCAAACCTGAAAGATCTAGAGAAGATCTGTATGGAAGAGTGGACAAAAATCCCTGCTGCAGTGTGTGCAAACCTGGTGAGAAACTACAGGAAACATTTGACCTCTGTAATTGCAAACAAAGGCTACTGTACCAAAGATTAACATTGATTTTCACAGGTGTTCAAATACTTATTTGCAGCAGTAACATGCAAATAAATCATTAAAAAAAATCATACATTGTGATTTCCGGATTATTTTTTATTTTTATTTTTTTTTAGATTATTTCTCTCACAGTGGGCATGCACCTAAGATGGAAATTTCAGACCCCTCCATGATTTCTAAGTGGGAGAACTTGCAAAATCGCAGGGTGTTCAAATACTTGTTTTTCCTCAATGTGTGTGTGTGTGTGTGTGTGTGTGTGTGTGTGTATATATATATATATATATATATATATATATATATATATATATATATATATATATATATATATATATATATATATAAAATATAAAATACACAATATATGGTGCATCCCAAAAGTATTCACAGTGCTTCACCTTTTCAATATTTTATGTTACAGCCTTATTCCAAAATTGAGTAAATTATTTATTTATTTATTTTTTACCCTCAAAATTCTGCTCCCAACACCCCAGAATGACAAAATAAAAGTTTTTTTTTTTTTGGCATTTTTGTAAATTTATTAAAGATTTAAAAAAAAAAACCCTACGAAATCATATATACGTAAGTATTCACACCCTTTGCTCAATACTTTATTGATGCACCTTTGGCAGAGCACAAACAAAGCATGAAGTTAAAGGAATTGTCTGTAGACATCTGAGACAGGATTGTCTCTAGGCACCAATCTGGGGAAGGGTATAGAAACATTTCTGCTACTTTGAAGATTCCAATGAGCACAGTGACCTCAATTATCTTTAAATGGAAGAAGTTCAGATCCACTCAGTCTCTTTCTAGAGCTGGCCGCAAGTCTGAACTCAGTGATTGGGGAAGAAGGGCCTGAGTCAGAGAGGTGACCAAGAACCCGATGGCTACTCTGTCAGAGCTCCAGCATTTGTCTGTGGAGAGAGGAGAACCTTCCAGAAGGACAACAATCTGTCCAGCGATCCACCAATCAGGCCTGTATGGTAGTGGCCAGACAGACACCACTCCTTAGTAAACAGTACATGCCAGCCTGCCTGGAGTTTGCAAAAAGGTACCTGAAGGACTCTCAGAGCATGAGAAACAAAATTCTCTGGTCTGAGACAAAGACTGAACTCTTTGGCATAAATGCCAGGCTTTGCCACAGAGGAACGCTGGAGCTCTGACAGAGTAGCCATCGGGTTCTTGGTCATCACCCTAACTAAGGCCATTCTCCCTCGATCTCTGTTTAGACGGGTGGCCAGCTCTAGGAAGAGTCCTGCTGGATCTGATCTTGTTCCATTTATAGATGTTGGCGGTCACTGTGCTCATTAGAACCTTCAAAGTGTCATGATTTCCCTTGGATCTGGGCTCATGTCCTGTTTTGTGAGACTTTTGTCCTTGCTTTTCTGTCACTGATTATATGTATCTGGTCATTGTATTTTAGTCATTTAAGTCTTGTTTTGGTTTTGTTCTGATTATCTCTTTTCAGTGCATATTACATTTGTCATTGGTTTTATGCTCTGTTTATCATTTATTTTCTGGGTAGTAATTAGTTGTATTTTCTGTTGTAAAGTTGCCACTTGTTTAGTCCCATTCTAGTTTGGTCTCTGCCTTTATTTTCTTGTTGATCACTCTCATGTTGGCACTCTTTTCTTGTCTTTGATATTTACTACTTCTCTGCGTTAGGCATATCAGTCACTCTGAGTCTGCTTCTGTTAGTCACGCCCACCTGTCACTCTACTCCTGCCTCACCTGTTTTGTCTGACCACACCCCTTCCAGCACATTCCCTGGCACCTGTGTCTTGGTTTCCTAATTACTGCACCTGCTATTTAAGCCCCTCACTTTCTCCACTCCCTGCCAGTTTGTTGTGCTTTCTCGTTCACATTCCAGCCCTTTGTCTTGCTGTGTTTTTGACCATGTTCTGCTTTTGACCTTGCTCAGCCCACGACCATTGCTGCCATTGTGTTTTGACCAGTGTATGTTTTTTGACCTCACCTTTAGCCTGACACCTGCCTGTATCGCCGCCTGTGCTGTTCACTTTAGATTGTGCAATATAGACTTGTCACTGCATGTAGGTGAAGCGGCCATAGCAGGGTATTGTATACTGGCTTCCTTCAAACTTGCTAGGGATATTACTTGGTTAGATATCTAGAGGTGATTAGATTTTGGACTAGTTTGGTCAAAGGTAGTTCAAAACCAATGAAAACATGTAATATACCCTGACTTCCAAAACATGACCACCTCTGTTCCAGAATTCATGGATCGCATGACATCCTCCATCCCACTGTCCAGAATGTCCTCATTCAAACTCTGCTGCAGTTAACAACCACAGGAAGTGTACGTCCACAGAGGATTGCACACTTTATGTAAGCTTCTTGCCTCTGAAATTACCACCTGCGGGGGCCCACTGATTGTTTTCTGGAAATATCATGCACAAAAAAAAAAAATTGTGGGGGAGGGGGTTTCCTGCAGATATGAGGCTGCCAATGAAAGTACATGACGTTATATGTCGCAGTGCCAGTAATCGTGGTAAGGCGGCCATAGTGTCCGAATAGGAAAACACACTTTGGGGGAGACACATTTAGCACAATGTGCATATTTCCTAACTAAATGAGTTCTTGGAAATTCTCTTGTACAAGTACAAACATGATCACGTGTCAGGGAAACACCCTGGGACACAAAAATACACAAACACAGCTACACATGTAGACGGTTCTCAGTGAGCCGGACAATCGTAGGATGGACATGTTCGTGGCTGTCTTGGATCATTCCAGTGTTTTCATCCTGATCTTCTCGCTCTCTCTTCTTTTTTTTTCTTTTTTAAACCAACCATTCACATCCTTCCCATTTGTCTTTTTCACCTGCATGCTTTTCCTCCTCATATCATCCCTCCTACTCCTCTTTCAAACGTAATACCGTCTTCACTTGATATTTTCTTTGGCCTTCCCCAGCGTGAGGCCCAAGCCCATCCTGACCCCCCCTCACAGTGAGAAATGTTCTCCACTGTCTTATCTCAACCCCACTCTCAGCAGGAGGTCAGGGCATGACCGGTAGTAACCTCAGTTTGTACTCGAAGCTTTATGGAACAATACCGTGCAGATATGAGGGAAGAACAATGAGGATTACAAAGGGGACATTTAATTTTGATTTTAATTGTCAACAGTGGGGAGATGTACTGTAAAGAGGAATTTTGGTCAGGAGCAGAGATTGAAGAAACTGTGGAGTTTGTCTCAGCATTTGAAAAGTTTGTTCCTGCAGTTACAAAAGGCTGCAGCACTTTTGTCTTGTGAGCAGAAATCTAATCTTACCCATGTCATCCTCATGGTATATAATAGAGTGGTGGTCCGACTGGCTGCTGGTGTATCTGTAGAGGGGCTCGATGTGAAAAGTCCCATTATGTGTTTGGATGGAGCCCTCAAACTGGCCCAGCAACACTGAGCCGTGACAGGCAGAACCGAGCTCATCTGCAAAAAAACCAAAACAAAAACATTTAGTTAAATAAGTGATTATATAGTCTTTAAAATTCAAAACCAAGAAATATCCTGCCACACGTTAAAAGGTTTTAACCAAATAAATAAGAGCTGTCATACAAAATGATGATTATGGTTTTCATATGTGCATCTAAAGTTTTGACAACAGCTAAAATAGTTTGTTTTCCATCAGTGAGTTAATTCCAATTATTCCAAGTTACCTAAAAGTAACAGTAACTATCAGTAAATAACTTGCAGCCATACATTTACACACCCGGCTGTACAAATTCCATTTTATCAGACATGTTAAGAAGGGTTTTTGTTGTTATTGTACATACAGTTGTGGTCAAACGTTTATGTACGCTCATCATGGGCATGAATTAGGTGGTAATTTTGGGCTTTTAATGATTTCCTTGAACTGTTCTTTTGGCAAGGTCGAATACATTGTTCATGACAGAGGTGGGATGAAGTCGCTCTCAAGTCATGAATCGTCATAATGACCACCAATTGTTTGCAAGCTGACTTGGGACTTGCAGATTAAAAAAGAATCGCATTTGAATTTATTTAGGATCTTCTCTCATCCACAAAGGGTCAAGATACATACAGGTTCAAATACATGCATAAACCAATATTTGGTTAAATGTCCTTTAACAAGTTGCATCTCAACCAGATGCGTATGTTAGCCAGCCATCAACAAACTTATGGCATAATTCTGGATGGATATTTGACCAGTCATCTTGGCAGAATTGGTAGAATTCATTTGAATTGGTTGGTTTCCTGGCACCAACCTGGCTTTTCAGCATAATAGCCTTCCCCATTGCAAAACCAGTTTTTGATGTGTGTTTGGGATCATTGTCCTGTCAAAATACCCAATTGTGGCAAAGTTTAAGCCGTCTAGCTGTTGATTTGAGGTGGCAGTGAGGAATTTGCAGGTAGTCCTGCTTCTTCATTATTCCATGCACTTTGTACAATGCACCATTACAACTGGCAGCAAAACAGCCGCAGAGCATGATGTTACACCCACCATGATTGACAGATGGCACAGTGTTGTTGTTTTTGAAAGCCTCACCTTCGATCCTCCAAACATAACTCTTGTCATTGTGTGCAAATAGCTCAATCTTTAGCCACCATGACACTTGCACAAATTTGATCTCTGCACAGGCACTCAATGTTGCATGCCAATGAATGTGTCAATGAATTGCACAGCTGCGTGCCAGTGTGCAAAGAAAATTTTGAGATGTTCAAAAATTTCTGGCATGCATAAATTTCATGGCACTTGCGTAAAGAAGAACATTGTGCAACCTATTTGCACTGCGTGTTAATGCATGTCATTACGTGCAGGGCATCTGAACCTAAAATTACATTATGAAGAGAAGTTACATTTACAATAAACATAACTTTACAGATACCTTATCTAACTCATTAGAAGGAATGAAATGCAATTGTTTTACCAGTATTTTACACTCACTCACTCATCTTCAACATTTATCTGAGATTGGGTTGTGGGGCAATCATTACTATATATATATATATATATATATATATATATATATATATATATATATATATATATATATATATATATATATATATATATATATATATATATATATATGTGTGTGTGTGTGTGTGTATTATAAATAATTTTCTTTGAAACACGAGACAACCTGCAGCTGTAGATAATTTCTCTCATTCTGGGAGTGAGGAGAGAATGGGTTCATCGGCCACGTTCTGAGAGCAAATGCTTCATTGGCTACGAAATTATATGGCACAGGCTTTATTTTATATAGTACGGCATCAAGCAGGATAAAGCAGGATGCATTGGCATGACGAATCGTGCAGCAGTGCAGGGATCTATTTTGTGCAAGTGCCAAGGTGCCTTTGTCTTGTATGACCATGAAACCATGTCCATGTGGGCAGCTGAAAATTTCAGTATAGCTTGAAGGTGTCAATTTTGGCGTAGGGCCTTCTTTCCTGGTTGGCATCCTCTCTGTCCATGGAGATGTAAAACTTACTTCACTGTGAACGGTGACACTGGTTTTCCACCAGTTTCCTGTTCATGGGAAGCCTGAGCCTTGGTGGGCCCTGGGTTGTTCCAGAACATCCAAACCAGCTTCCTCTTAAATGAGGGTGACAGTTTGGGTCTTCTTCCAGACCTTGGTTAAGTGGTGACACATCTGACTAACTTACATACAGTTGTTTGAACTGATGATCTTTGTTTATTTTGTTTAGAAATGGTTCCATGAGAACTTTCCAACTTGTCTAAATCTACACTTCTTCTTAGACCTCCCTGAGTTCCTTGGGGTTTCCATTGGTCTAAATATTGGTCAGTCCCATAAGTGCTGTCAAACACATCCTTTTTATGGTGGCAAAGAGAAACTACCAGTTATAGTCAATCATGATCACTCACGAGGAGTTAATAGGCTTTGGACTTGTCACAATAAAAGGTGTTGTAGAACTTTCAGCACCACTTATTAAAAGCTTTAAGTGAATGTATGTATATTTAAGAATGTATGTATAATTTTGACCTGTGTGGAGAAGATCTAAAATAAATTCAAACTTGTGCACCCAGTTCTTGTTTTTTTTATAATTCATTAATTATGTATGCTGTACAATCATTCCAGGCTGAAAAAGAACAGTTCAGCGAGATCATTAACAGACCAAAATTACCATGACAGTCATGCCCATGAGTGCATGTAAACCTTTGACCACAACTGTACATACAGTGAAATGTGTCCTCTGCCTTTAACCAATTGTGATTACAGTTAGACACAATCCAACCACTAGAAGCAGTGGTCATTCACACAGTGCAGTGCCCAGGGGCCAACTCCAGATGTAGAGATGATGCCTTGGTCATGGGCAGAGAAAGGAGCAGACCCTAAATAAGCGTTTGTTTGTTTGATTTTGATTGTGTGAGGAATCCACCGCAAACACAGGTACATGCAGGAACTTGCAGACTCTACACAGTAAGGACCAGGCAGGAACTGATCACAGGATCTTCTTGCTGTGAGGCAACAGTGTTAACTAAGTACGTAAGAATGTCTACTTTATTTCTAGAAAAAAATTCAAAATAACAGCTATAAGAGGTTTATTTTATATTTGGATGATGATAACAGACTCAAATTTTGTTTTTGTTTGCCATC
Organism: Thalassophryne amazonica; assembly: GCF_902500255.1. NCBI lineage: Eukaryota > Metazoa > Chordata > Actinopteri > Batrachoidiformes > Batrachoididae > Thalassophryne > Thalassophryne amazonica. Next base: position 34,173,466 of record NC_047112.1, on the reverse strand, counting down.
AAAACTACATTTTAATTAAAATTCCTGAGTGTCTGAAACCTTTGTAGAGTCCTGTAGATGTGCATATCAAAACCATAATTAAACCATTAAGGAGTGAACACTGTTACGTCAATTATGCCTTTGAATGGAGTAAAATAATTAGTTTTCTACAGATTTGAATCTGATGCAAGAAAACATTTCCCAGTTGTGTGGTGAAATAAATGTATAACACTCACCCTCTAGTGTTCCTGAATATATATGTGACAGGTCCGCTGACGCAGATCCGTTTTCGCTGATCACCTTGAAGTTTTTGGAAAATGCTGCCGTATTTTGCTTCAAACGTAGATGAAATGTTCTAAAGTAAGTAAGAACATAATGACACTGAATCATTAAATACACAATCAATACATTCACATTTGTTATATATGTTCCATAGCTAAGATTCACTGTCATTGTGAAATGCACTTAGAGGTGTTATTTCATTATTGCAGGGTGTCTGAAGCCGCAGTCAGAGGAATGTGGAGCCACCTGTGGAACGCGGTGAAGTTGAGCTGCAGGGTTTGGTCCTGGGGCCGTGTGGCCCTCCTGACCCTCTGGTGCTTCCTGTGCACATCGTCCCTGTCGTAGGAGAGTCTTTCATAATGCCTAATGTACAGGCTGAGGTCGTCCACAGCACCTGAGGAGGATCAAACCACATCAGCCACACCTGCAAAGTATGTGGTCACTATTATTTTGTTTCATAGTGTTTCTGTAAGATGAGGAAAGAATAAGTAATAGTCACTGAAGCAAGCAAATGTAATTTTAGAGGCGAAAAGTTGAATAAGTATTGTAATACCTAAAACAGAAATCCTTCATGTTCTTTGCAAGGCAATTTCCACAAGACTTATTTTTATTTAGTAAAGGAACAAGGCAGACATACTTTAATGTTCATCATAGAAAAAAAAATCGCTTTTGTTAATGACCATTGCAACAAAAATGTCAAATTTCTGATCTGAGGGCCAGTTCCAGCTCGTGGTGCCAATAGGCTTAAAACCAGGGGGGACAGAGCCTCTTCTGTGGCAGGTCCTAGACTTTGGAACACTCTGTTCCTCCACGTCCGAACTGCTCCCACAGTGGAGTGTTTTAAATCTCGCCTCAAGGCCCACTTTTATTCTTTGGCTTTTAGCTCTGTGTGAGTTGCATGGTCCTCTGTTGTCTTTTAGTGTTTTAACTTGTACTTTTATGATATTTTTCTGGATTCTATTTATGGTTGATTTTGTACTTTTCTAATGATATAGTCATTTATTTATGGTTTTAATGTATTTATACTATTTTTATGGTAGGAGCACTGTTTTACTCAAATTTTGTGCAGCACTTTGGTAACATTCTGTTTGTAAAATGTGCTATAGAAATAAAGTGGCTTGGATTGGAAATTTACCAGTTCACAAAGTTTCACGTCACAGGAAAAACGACTATTCCCGCTCTCAAATTCCTTATTTTTAAAATAACAAAAATTGTTCCATGTCCTGTGATCCTGATCACTGACTTTGATCGTGATGGCTGACCTTTAATACTGTTGACTCATCTTTCATCACTGATCTTAGATTGTGATCTTTGATCCTGATCACTGCTCTTTGACCCTCATAAATGACATTGGGTTTTTTTTTTGCTTGTTGTTCAGATAAATGTGATGTCATAAAGCATGAACACTACAGATAATGGCTGAAAAGGTAAAAATCCAGCGTAGTGTTAAAAATGTGAAAGAATGTGATGAAAGGGGAAAGTTTGCTCAGATCTTTAGTGAACCAATTATCACCTCACTACAATATTTAATCATAACTTTCTCTCTTATATCATCCACAAACATACAAACTGGCAGATAACATCTGCCCTCTTTTTGATTAATTAGGAACTTAAGTTATTAATAATCCATGTGACAAAGTCCTGCTTCCTTGTTCCGTCTTCCTGCTGCACATTTACTCTAAATATTACTGTCACTTCTGCAAATTATAACATACTCTAATTTCCTATGCAGAAAGTAGAATATGACCACTGTGATTAAAATAGCAAATGGGAAATGATTGCTGATCTGGTATAAATATAACTCCCATTGCCATAATAACCTAATAACCTGACTGCAGTGAATATTCAGTATTTGTTGCACAATCTGTTATTTTCATTGCTTCACCAATGAAAGTAATCAGAGGGTTGATGAAAGTACCAGGCACACCCTGCACAGTTTACACATCATCATGTAAATGTACACATCTGTAACGGTGTTTTTGTTGTGAAAGTGTTGGAACACGGACCCACAACAGGGGGCGCAATGAACGGACAATGGAGAAAGTAAATAACAAGTTTTACTGTTGTGAAAATGCACAACCAATACAACAATTGACAATTTGGGTTTACACCGAATTCCACTGGTGTCGTGTGGGCAGGCTCGAAGGTAGGAGACGTCCGTCCAAGTCGAGCCGGAACCACCCAGATTTCCCCTGCCACCGAACCCTGGAAATACTGGAACCGCCAAGTCCCGAATTCCCAGGTGGCCACTGCCTCCGCTCGTCGGATCCGGTACTGCTGGCAAGAGAACAAACACACAGGTGTGGATGCGGCTGCACCCAGTACACAGAGAGGGAAGAAGCTGACTCCACCTCACGTCAATACTGCAGAAAGGTGAGTACTTCTCCAAGCAATTTAGCTCACAATAATCAGCTGTCCTGCAAAGGTTTAACAAATCTTTTAGCCAGTTAATCAGAATATTAATGCAGAGAACGTTACCTTTAACGTAAGGCGATATCTCGGCACTGAGGTGGAGACGCCGTCCTCCTGATATACCTCTGTGCTGAGTGGAACAGCTGAGTCTGGTGATGGGTGACAGCTGTCACCCAGGCTACTCCCATTAGGCGGCAGCGCCCTCTGGTGCCTGGAGCCCGCACTCCAGGCAGGGCGCCCTCTGGTGGTGGTGGGCCAGCAGTACCTCCTCTTCAGCGGCCCACACAACAGGACCCCCCCCTCAACGGGCGCCTCCTGGCGCACGACCGGGCTTGTCCGGATGGCGACGGTAGAAGTCGGCCAGGAGGGCCGGGTCCAGGATGAAGCCCTTCTTCACCCAGGAGCGCTCCTCAGGTCCGTACCCCTCCCAGTCCACCAGATACTGAAAACCCCGGCCCATCCGACGGACATCAAGGAGCCGGCGGACTGTCCAAGCCGGTGCTCCGTCGATGATCCGGGCAGGAGGCGGCGCCGGACCCGGGGTGCAGAGGGGTGAGGTGTGAAGAGGCTTGATCCGGGAAACATGAAAAACTGGATGGATCCGCAGTGAGGCCGGAAGCTGGAGCCTCACTGCGGCGGGGTTGATGACCTTGAGGATCTTATAAGGTCCGATGTACCGTTCTTGTAGTTTTGGTGAGTCAACCTGTAGAGGAATGTCCTTGGTGGACAACCAGACCTCCTGCCCAGGACGATACTTGGGGGCCGGGGCTCGCCGCCGGTCTGCATGTTTCTTCGCCCTCGTCCGGGCCTGCAACAAGGCAGAGCGGGCGGCCCGCCACACCCGACGGCACTTCCGTAGGTGGGCCTGGACCGAGGGCACACCGACCTCTCCCTCAACCACCGGAAACAAGGGGGGCTGATACCCCAAGCACACCTCAAACGGGGAGAGGCCGGTGGCTGATGACACTTGGCTGTTGTGGGCGTACTCGATCCAGGCCAGGTGGGTACTCCAGGCCGTCGGGTGCGCGGCTGTCACACAGCGAAGTGTCTGCTCCAGCTCCTGATTCGCCCGCTCTGCCTGCCCGTTGGTCTGGGGGTGGTACCCAGACGAGAGGCTGACCGTGGCCCCCAGTTCCCGGCAGAAGCTCCTCCAGACATGTGAGGTGAACTGGGGACCGCGATCGGAGACGATGTCTGATGGTATGCCATGCAGACGGACGACGTGGTGGACCAGGAGGTCCGCTGTCTCCTGGGCCGTTGGGAGCTTCGGGAGGGCCACGAAGTGGGCCGCCTTGGAGAAACGGTCCACTATCGTGAAGACGACGGTGTTTCCCTGGGACGGCGGGAGACCCGTGACGAAGTCCAGACCGATGTGGGACCAGGGGCGATGAGGCACGGGCAGTGGCTGTAGCTGCCCTGAGGTCTTTCTGTGATCGGCCTTGCCCTGGCGCAGGTGGTACAGGCCTGGACGTAGTCCCGGACGTCGGCCTCCAGGGATGCCCACCAGAAGCGTTGCCGGACGACTGTCACGGTCCTTCGCACCCCTGGGTGACAGGAGAGCTTAGAACCGTGACAGAAGTCCAGGACTGCAGCCCTAGCCTCTGGTGGGACGTATAGTTTGTCCTTTGGTCCGTTTCCGGGGTCCGGGACACGGGTCAGGGCCTCCCGGACGGTCTTCTCCACGTCCCAGGTGAGGGCGGCCACGATAGCGGACTCCGGGATGATGGGATCCGGGGGATCCGACGGTTCCGTTTTGACTTCGTCTTCGTGCACCCGGGACAATGCATCCGACCTCTGATTCTTGGTCCCGGGACGGTAGGTAATCCGGAAGTCAAAACGGCCAAAGAACAGTGACCAGCGGGCTTGCCTGGGGTTCAGTCGCTTGGCGGTCCTGATGTACTCCAGGTTCCGATGGTCAGTGAAAACCGTGAATGGCACGGCTGTTCCCTCCAACAGATGTCTCCACTCTTCGAGGGCCTCTTTCACAGCAAGGAGTTCCCGATTGCCGACGTCATAGTTCCGTTCAGCGGGGGTCAACCTGCGAGAAAAATAGGCACACGGGTGAAGGACCTTATCGGTCTTCCCGCTCTGGGAGAGCACCGCTCCTATCCGTGAGCCCGAGGCATCCACTTCAACCACTAACTGGCGGCTAGGATCGGGCTGCACCAGAACTGGTGCAGACAAGAAGCGTCGTTTCAACTCCTTGAACGCGGCTTCGCACCGATCCGACCAGGTGAAGGGAACTTTTGGTGAGGTCAGGGCTGTCAGGGGCTAACTACCTGACTATAGCCCTTAATGAACCTCCTATAGAAATTAGCAAAACCGAGGAACTGTTGCAGCTTCCTACGGCTTGTGGGTTGGGGCCAATCTCTCACCGCCGCAACCTTGGCCGGATCAGGGGCGACGGAGTTAGAGGAGATGATAAACCCCAAGAAGGACAAAGAAGTGCGGTGGAATTCACACTTCTCGCCCTTCACAAACAGACGGTTCTCCAACAACCGCTGCAGAACCTGACGGACATGCCGGACATGAGTCTCAGGATCCGGGGAAAAGATGAGTATATCATCCAGATACACGAAGACGAACCGGTGCAGGAAGTCCCGCAGGACATCGTTTACCAACGCTTGGAAGGTCGCGGGAGCATTAGTGAGACCGAACGGCATGACCAGGTACTCAAAATGGCCCAACGGGGTGTTAAATGCCGTCTTCCATTCGTCTCCCTTCCGGATCCGAACCTCATGATACGCATTCCTAAGATCAAGTTTGGTGAAGATATTGGCTCCATGCAAGGGGGTGAACACCGAATCCAACAGGGGCAACGGGTATCGATTGCGAACCGTGATTTCGTTCAACCCCCTATAATCAATGCATGGACGAAGCCCGCCATCCTTTTTACCCACAAAAAAGAAACCAGCACCCATCGGAGAGGTGGAATTCCGGATCAACCCGGCAGCTAATGAGTCCCGGATGTAGGTCTCCATTGATTCACGCTCCGGCCGTGAGAGGTTGTACAGCCTACTGGACGGAAACTCACTGCCTGGAACCAAATCAATGGCACAATCATATGGGCGGTGGGGAGGAAGCGTGAGAGCCAGATCCTTGCTGAACACGTCAGCGAGGTCATGGTACTCCGCCGGCACCGCCTTCAGATTGGGCGGGACTCGGACCTCCTCCTTAGCTTGGGAGCCGGGAGGAACCGAGGAACCTAGACACTCCCGATGGCAGGTTTTGCTCCACTGAACCACTACCCCGGACGGCCAATCGATCCGGGGATTGTGCTTTAGCATCCATGGAAACCCCAAAACCACACGGGAGGTGGCCTGAGTCACAAAGAACTCGATCACCTCCCGGTGGTTACCTGACACCACCAGAGTTACTGGAGGTGTCTTATGTGTGATTGGTGGGAGTAGGGAGCCATCTAGCGCCCGAACCTGCACAGGCGAGGTAAGAGCCACCAGAGGGAGCCCTATCTCCCTGGCCCATCTACTGTCAAGCAGATTCCCCTCAGAGCCCGTGTCCACCAGTGCTGGGGCCTTCAGGGTCGAATCCTCAAACAGGATCGTGACTGGGAGTCGTGTAGCAATGTGGGTGTGTCCCACGTGAATATTTTGGCCCACCCCTGGCCCAGTCTCTAGGGGCGGGCGTTGGAGTTTAACCGCTCGGGGCAGTCGTTTGCGAGATGCTCACTCGAGCCACAAACATAACAGGCTCCGTGGGCCCGCCTCCTTTGTGCTCCAGGTGCCCTAAATGTTGCCCTGCTTGTGTCCATAGCTTCGTCAGCAGGGGGAGCCATAGGCGCACGGAGCGCAGGAACAGAGGAGCGTGGGGAGGGCGGAGCTCGATCGGACCCGGAAGGGAGAGGGACGACGCGTGCCTGGCCACGCCCTTCGCCTCGTTCCCGACGGCGTTCTTCTAACCGGTTGTCGAGTCGTATAACTAGATCGATGAGCCCATCTAAATCCCGCGGTTCGTCCTTAGCCACCAGGTGCTCTTTTAGGACCAGTGACAGTCCGTTTACAAAGGCAGCGCGGAGGGCAGTGCTATTCCAGCCGGATCTCGCCGCCGCGATGCGGAAGGCGACTGCATAGGCAGCTGCGCTCCGACGCCCCTGTCTTATTGACAGTAGTGCGGTTGAAGCGGACTCTCCTCTATTGGGATGATCGAACACCGTTCTGAGCTCTCGTACAAACCCATCGTATGTGTGAAGGAGCCGTGAGTTCTGCTCCCAGAGCGCTGTAGCCCAAGCGCGTGCCTCCCCGCGAAGCAGATTTATCACATAAGCTACTTTGCTAGCATCAGTCGCGTACATCACGGGACGCTGTGCGAAGACGAGCGAACACTGCATCAGAAAGTCCGCGCACGTCTCCACACAGCCTCCGTACGGCTCTGGAGGGCTTATGTATGCTTCTGGGGACGGAGGAAGGGACCGTTGAACGACCAGTGGAACGTCACTTTCGCGCGCAGGGTCCTCGGGAGGGAGAGCCGCAGCGGCGCCCGAAGGGCGCGCCTCCACTTGTGCGGCGAGAGCCTCCACCCTGCGGTTCAGGAGAATGTGCTGCTCGGTCATTAAGTCGATCCGAGAGGTGAAAGCGGTGAGAATCCGCTGCAACTCACCGATTACCCCTCCCGAAGCCTCCGCCGCGCCTTGGTCTTCCATTAGCCGTTCAACAGCCGGTTGACGCCCCTCGGGGTCCATGACGCTGGCCGAGATATCCTGTTGTGAAAGTGTTGGAACACGGACCCACAACAGGGGGCGCAATGAACGGACAATGGAGAAAGTAAATAACAAGTTTTACTGTTGTGAAAATGCACAACCAATACAACAATTGACAATTTGGGTTTACACCGAATTCCACTGGTGTCGTGTGGGCAGGCTCGAAGGTAGGAGACGTCCGTCCAAGTCGAGCCGGAACCACCCAGATTTCCCCTGCCACCGAACCCTGGAAATACTGGAACCGCCAAGTCCCGAATTCCCAGGTGGCCACTGCCTCCGCTCGTCGGATCCGGTACTGCTGGCAAGAGAACAAACACACAGGTGTGGATGCGGCTGCACCCAGTACACAGAGAGGGAAGAAGCTGACTCCACCTCACGTCAATACTGCAGAAAGGTGAGTACTTCTCCAAGCAATTTAGCTCACAATAATCAGCTGTCCTGCAAAGGTTTAACAAATCTTTTAGCCAGTTAATCAGAATATTAATGCAGAGAACGTTACCTTTAACGTAAGGCGATATCTCGGCACTGAGGTGGAGACGCCGTCCTCCTGATATACCTCTGTGCTGAGTGGAACAGCTGAGTCTGGTGATGGGTGACAGCTGTCACCCAGGCTACTCCCATTAGGCGGCAGCGCCCTCTGGTGCCTGGAGCCCGCACTCCAGGCAGGGCGCCCTCTGGTGGTGGTGGGCCAGCAGTACCTCCTCTTCAGCGGCCCACACAACAGTTTTATTTTAACAAACAGCATGTTGACTTCCTGTCAGTACAGGACAGTAAATGCTCCTGATCATAACTATTAAAAAGGCAAAAAGAACCAATATTATCACATTAAAGATAAGATAATCTTTTATTGTCCCATGGCAGAGAAATTTGCAGGCCTCTTTAAAGCCTCTTTGTATACAATATTGTTGGTTACATGAATGATGTCAGCAACTTTTCATGTGGTACTTTTTGGATTAACCCTTTCTTTCCTCAGCATGGATGCCCTTTCTCTTTTATCCTGCAGCTTTTCTTTTTATTCACCAGTTTTTGAATGACTTTTTCATTCTTGCCCTTTGCTTTGCCAGTTGTTCTTCCTTTTCTTCAGATGATACGAGGTCTATTAGAAAAGTATCTGACCTTATTTTTTTTTTTCATAAACCATATGGATTTGAATCACGTGTGATTACATCAGACATGCTTGAACCCTTGTGGGCATGCGAGAGTTTTTTCATGCCTGTCGGTTACGTCATTCGCCTGTGGGCAGTCTTTGAGTGAGGTGTCGCCCACCCTCTCATCGATTTTTTTCATTGTTTAGGAATGGCTCAGACTGCTGCTTTGTTTAATCAAAATTTTTTCAAAAACTGTAAGGCACAACTGAGTGGACACCATTCAATAAATTCAGCTGGTTTTCGGTAAAAATTTTAACGGCTGATGAGAGATTTTGGTCTGGTAGTGTCGCTTTAAGGATGGCCCACGGTGCCTGACGGCGATCTGCGCTCCGAGGCGGCGTCGTCTCGCTGTTTCAAGCTGAAAACTTCCACATTTCAGGCTCTGTTCACCCAGGTCGTCGTCAGAACAGAGAGGTTTCAGAAGAGGTTGGCATGAGGAGTTTATGCGGACATTCCACTGGTAAAGGAGATTTTGTAATGAAAGAACGTGCGGGCAGATTCGCATGTCGGGCCGGACCCGACCGCGGGGGGTCGCGACAGGAAAAACACCTCCGTTGGAAAACTTAACGGACAAGTTGGAACATGCCCAAGCTGTTAAACAATTTCTCAGTTACTCACTTGTTGAAAGCCATCAAAAGCCGCCTGAATTTTACAAATGGTTTTCAACACGGAGGTGTTTTTCCTGTCGCGGCGCAGACGGATTTGCGTCGTCGTCACGGAACCGACTCGGTGAATTTGCCCGCACGTTCTTTCATTACAAAATCTCCTTTAACAGTGGAATGTCCGCATAAACTCCTCATGCCGACTTCTTCTGAAACGTCTCTGTTCTCTGACGACGACCTGGGTGAACAAAGCCTTAAATTAGGAAGTTTTCAGCTCGAAACAGGCCAGACGGACGCCACCTCCGACCTCGCCGATCCACTTTGTGGGCTGTCCTTAAAGCGAAAGAAACTCCACAACCTCTCATCAGCCGTTAAACTTTTCACCGAAAACCAGCAGAATTTCTCGAATAGTGTCCACTCGGATATCCCTCACAGGTCCTGAAAAAATTTTGATAAAGCAACGCGCGCCGTCTCCAGCAGCGTCTCAGACAAAGGATTTCAGCCGAGAGGGCGGGACCAGTGCTCAGTCAAAGCCTGCCCACAGGCAGATGACGTCACCGACACGCATGAAAAAACTCACGCATGCGCACGACGGTTCAAGCATGTCTGGTGTAATCGCACGTGATTCAAATCCATATAGTTTTTTTGTTGTTGTTTTTTTTATAAACCTGCCGGTTAGTTTTCTAATAAACCTCGTATTTTCTTCCTTTTAGTGCTCTGAAAACCTTCCTTTTTATTTTCCTATTAAGTTTGGGTCCTCTACCAGAGGCCTGGGAGTTTGAGGATTTGACAGGATGGTAGAGCTGATTTCACTCTAATAGAGTGTATTTAACTCTGTTTGGACTGGAACCAAATGTTATCCTGGCAGAGTATATTTTACTCTGTAAAATTTACTGTGTACTACTATTACTACTTATTAACTTACTTATATTTATTAAACAATTATCTTAATGTCATTTTTTTAGTTTCTTTTATTTATAAGTACTTTTCATAATTTCAAAAATGTTTTATGGGGTGTTGTGAGTAGAATTTTACTGCTGTGATCTGTCCCCCGTCTGTTTCTGTGGTCCTTGTTTGTGGTCTGTCCTATCTGTCGGTATCCCTTCGGTTAATTCAGTGTGTTTTAGTCCTGTGTTCATGTCTCAGTCATGTTTTTCCCTGTTTGCGCTCATTTACATCTTTAGGTTCCATGTTAGTCACTGTATTTTCTTACTTGGTTATCCCTTCAATTTAATCATGATTATGGTATGTTTTAGTTGACACTCACCCTCCGGGGATCTTTTGAGGTTTGTGTCACTTTGTGTTTGTCAGATTTTGTGTGTGTGTGTGTGTGTGTGTGTGTGTGTGTGTGTGTGTGTGTGTGTGTGTGTGTGTGTGTGTGTGTGTGTGTGTGTGTGTGTGTGTGTGTGTGTGTGTAAGAATGTCGTTTTCTGGCCTCCCCTATTCCTGTGCACTCCACACCTGGAGTCCCTCTGTTCATTTGTGTTTCAGTGTTTGACTGCACTGTTTCCTCTTCTGTTTGCCAGATTATTCTTTATCTCCTTCCTTTCATGACGTGTGTGTATTCATTATCCTTGTCACCTCTTGTTCATAGCTATATGTACAATTGTGAGCGTTGACACCTTCCCTTTGTAGATGTTTGTAAGCCTGAGTTTAATTACCTTTTGTCCATTCCCCGGTTGTTGCTGCCTCCCTCTGCCTTAGTCTGTTTTGACATCTACACTAACCCTTGTTTGGCATTTGGACTCTTTCTCTGTTTCTTGGACTGAACTGCTTTTTGGTTCATAAATCATCTCTGTTCTCCAATAAAATCTGGTGTGGTTACTACCTGCATTCCTGGGTTCACCCTGTACCTGAAAACCTAACATTTACTCCATTTTTGGGATAAAACTGATACTGGACCATGTTTTCTGTGAGCTTGACATTTGACTAAATTACTCCAAGGTTCGTGGTTGTTGACGAATACAAAAAAGTGTTTTATGACCATGTTTTCATTGACTTTGACCTCTGATTTTTCAGGTTGGGGCCTATCCCAGGGGTCACTGGTTGACAGCCGGGGTTCTGTCTGGATAGCCCATCGCAGTGTCAATATATAGACAGAAAAATTAATTCACACATAAGATCAATGTCAGAGTGTCCAATTCACCTATAACCTATAGAAATACCAGGAGGAACCCATGCAAACACCAGAGGGCGGGGGGGGGGGGGGTGCTCCCCAGCCATTTGGATCTGCCCCTGCAAAGCACGACATATCACATGCATTCCAAAAAATGAGCTGTTTCAGGCCTCAATTCTCCTTAGAGCTGAATAGTTTGTACATACACAGAACTGTGAGACTGACATTCAACATGAAGTTCCTACCATAACTGTAATAGACTGTTTTAATCTCATTTTGCACAGTATGTCCCCTTTAACAAATGGCTCGATGTCACAGTAAAGTCACCCTAATATTGTCTGTGTGAGGGCAACAGCATTCCAGAAAGGACAGGTTGGGACATATCAACCAAACCTGTATGTCCGTAAACACACATGCAACAGCTGACTCGCACGGTCAGAAACACACATCAGATAAAATGGCACATGCACCTGAGTCACACACACACACACACAGCCACACAAACATACTGAGGGTGCAGAAACACTACCTGTGGTCCATTCATGACAGCCGAGCAGGAGCAGCAGCAGCCAGCAGTGTTGAAGCCCCATCTTATTCTCATTGGTATATTCTTGTTCACTGTTTTTGCTTCCTCTTTTTTTTTTTTTTTTTTTTTGTACCAGCCTTGTACCTGAGCTCTTCTGACAGTGGAATGTGATTAGTTTGAAGATTCAAGCCAGAACTCAGCGACGGAACATAAACACTGACACAACGGGGCAGATTCAGACTTGTTTGTGTGTGGTGAGTTTTTGGTACATCATTTGGAACATTGGTAAATACTTTTTGTTTTTGAGTGTCGAATTTCTATTAAGGCTGCTATTTAATGTTAAGAGAACATTCTTTTGAGGGTTATCACAATTATTTTTTTTAATTGTATGATTCACTTCAATGTTCAAAGTGATATAGAAGTAAATCCTGTGTAGGTCCTGAAGCCTGTTGGTGCTTATCTCCAGATTTCCTAGTGTGAAGCAGACAAGACTCCATGACTCCCCCTGGATGGGATGTCAGTCCGGCACAGGTTACCGGCCTTAGTTGGTATCCGTTTACAACTGGGTGGACTGAGAGCATGGTGTTTAAGTGTACCATTCATGGATAAGACAGGTAGCATGAGTGGGATTTGAACCGAGGTCTACATATTGGCAGGCCAGCTCCTTATCCATGAAGCAACCATCAGCAACCAGATTAGCCTCTTCAGTCACAGACTACTCCTTCCCAAGTGCAGTCCAACAGACTGAAAAACTCCTTTGTCCCTCAGGCCATCAGACTGTACAACTCCTCACTCGGGGGATAAGAGGAGTAACAGGAAGACCAAGGTCAGGAATGAGAGGAACAGTAGTAGCCAGTAAACCAGTATTGATCAGTATGTCTGGTATTTATATTTGCAATCTGTTTTTTTTTTTTGTTTTTTTGTTTTTTTTACTTTCACTTTTGATACTCTTGTGTGCTTCTTACCCTGTGTTCTGCTATACAATGCTTCTGGAACCTCAATTTCCCTGAGGGAGTCTTCCCAAGGGATCAGTAAAGGTCTATCTAATCTAAGATACCTACTCTGCAAAGTGATATAGATGTGTTTGAATGTTGGCAGTAAAATGAACAGACTGTCTGAAAGGAGAACTTTTTCAACCTAGGCCGTATTTTTAGATGTTTTGGTGTTGAACTCATCACCAAACACAACAACTGTTCTGATATTAGAATGCTAACATTCACTAACGTTCATGTAAAGAACTCTTTTAGAATGACAGATTATAGAGGCAGCGACTTACCTTAGCCTTCCTCCTGTTTGGCACCACTGCTTTGCACTAAGTCCACAAAACTGGATTGCTGATGAGGGGTCATTCTTCTGCTCACAACAGGAATGATGCCTTCATCGATAATCAACTTGTAATGACTTGGAGCAGAGCAACATTACATATGACACCTGTGCCTAACCGGTGTTAAAGAATTACTTCAACATTATTTCCGAAGTAGGAAAGTGCATTGCATATGCATTCCTTCCACAGAATTTTCTTATTGGCCGTCAGCAAAGCCCACTATTTTTCAGGTCACTCTGGAGTAAAATATCACATTCTGTAAATGTAAAATTTGTATCGGCAAAAAATATTTGTGGGTAAATATTTGTATTGTTATTGTTTGTTCATGTAAATGGGGAATCTTCTTCACAGACTAAGGTTAATTATGGAGTTCCACAAGGTTCTGTGCTAGGACCAATTTTATTCACTTTATACATGTTTCCCTTAGGCAGTATTATTAGACGGCATTGCTTAAATTTTCATTGTTACGCAGATGATACCCAGCTTTATCTATCCATGAAGCCAGAGGACACACACCAATTAGCTAAACTGCAGGATTGTCTTACAGACATAAAGACATGGATGACCTCTAGTTTCCTGCTTTTAAACTCAGATAAAACTGAAGTTATTGTACTTGGTCCCACAAATCTTAGAAACATGGTGTCTAACCAGATCCTTACTCTGGATGGCATTACCCTGACCTCTAGTAATACTGAGAGAAATCTTGGAGCCATTTTTGATCAGGATATGTCATTCAATGCGCATATTAAACAAATATGTAGGACTGCTTTTTTGCATTTGCGCAATATCTCTAAAATTAGAAAGGTCTTGTCTCAGAGTGATGCTGAAAAACTAATTCATGCATTTACGAGGTCTGTCCATAAAGTATAGGTACCTTTTTATTTTTTTCAAAAACTATATGGATTTCATTCATATGTTTTTACGTCAGACATGCTTGAACCCTCGTGCGCATGCGTGAGTTTTTCCACGCCTGTCGGTGACGTCATTCGCCTGTGAGCACTCCTTGTGGGAGGAGTCATCCAGCCCCTCGTCAGAATTCCTTTGTCTGAGAAGTTGCTGAGAGACTGGCGCTTTGTTTGATCAAAATTTTTTCTAAACCTGTGAGACACATCGAAGTGTACATGGTTCGAAAAATTAAGCTGGTTTTCAGGGAAAATTTTAACGGCTGATGAGAGATTTTGAGGTGACACTGTCGCTTTAAGGACTTCCCACAGTGCAAGACGTCGCACAGCGCTCACAGGCGGCGTCATCAGCCTGTTTCAAGCTGAAAACCTCCACATTTCAGGCTCTATTGATCCAGGACGTCGTGAGAGAACAGAGAAGTTTCAGAAGAAGTCGGTTTCAGCATTTTATCCGGATATTCCACTGTTAAAGGAGATTTTTTTAATGAAAGACGTGCGGACGGGTCCGCGCGTCGGCTCGCAGCCGCCGCGGCGCTCCGCCACAGGAAAAACACCTCTGTTGGAAGCCTTAAGGACAAGTTGGAACATGTCCAGCTGTTAAACAATTTCTCATATACTCACTCCACTGAAAGCCATCAAAAGCCGCCTGGATTTTACAAAAGGTTATCAACACGGAGGTGTTTTTCCTGTGCCGCCGCTCCGCGCCGGCTGCGTCCCGACGCGCGGACCCGTCCGCACGTCTTTCATTAAAAAAATCTCCTTTAACAGTGGAATATCCGGATAAAATGCTGAAACCGACTTCTTCTGAAACTTCTCTGTTCTCTCACGACGTCCTGGATCAATAGAGCCTGAAATGTGGAGGTTTTCAGCTTGAAACAGGCTGACGCCACCTGAGAGCGCAGCGCGACGTCTCGCACTGTGGGAAGTCCTTAAAGCGACAGTGTCACCTCAAAATCTCTCATCAGCCGTTAAAATTTTCACTGAAAACCAGCTTAATCAGCCGTTAAAATTTTCACTGAAAACCAGCTTAATTTTTCGAACCATGTCCACTTCGATGTGTCTCACAGGTTTAGAAAAAAATTTGATCAAACAAAGTGCCAGTCTCTCAGCAACTTCTCAGACAAAGGAATTCCGACGAGGGGCTGGACGGCTCCTCCCACAAGGAGTGCTCACAGGCGAATGACGTCACCGACAGGCGTGGAAAAACTCACGCATGCGCACGAGGGTTCATGCATGTCTGACGTAAAAACATATGAATGAAATCCATATAGTTTTTGAAAAAAATAAAAAGGACCTATACTTTATGGACAGCCCTCGTATTTCCTCTAGGCTGGACTATTGTAATTCATTATTATCAGGTTGTCCTAAAAGTTCCCTGAAAAGCCTTCAGTTAATTCAAAATGCTGCAGCTAGAGTACTGACAGGGACTAGAAGGAGAGAGCATATCTCACCCATATTGGCCTCTCTTCATTGGCTTCCTGTTAATTCTAGAATAGAATTTAAAATTCTTCTTCTTACTTATAAGCTTTTGAATAATCAGGTCCCATCTTATCTTAGGGACCTCATAGTACCATATCACCCCAATAGAGCGCTTCGCTCTCAGACTGCAGGCTTACTTGTAGTTCCTAGGGTTTGTAAGAGTAGAATGGGAGGCAGAGCCTTCAGCTTTCAAGCTCCTCTCCTGTGGAACCAGCTCCCAATTCAGATCAGGGAGACAGACACCCTCTCTACTTTTAAGATTAGGCTTAAAACTTTCCTTTTTGCTAAAGCTTGTAGTTAGGGCTGGATCAGGTGACCCTGAACCATCCCTTAGTTATGCTGCTATAGACTTAGACTGCTGGGGGGTTCCCATGATGCACTGAGTGTTTCTTTCTCTTTTTGCTCTGTATGCACCACTCTGCATTTAATCATTAGTGATTGATCTCTGCTCCCCTCCACAGCATGTCTTTTTCCTGGTTCTCTCCCTCAGCCCCAACCAGTCCCAGCAGAAGACTGCCCCTCCCTGAGCCTGGTTCTGCTGGAGGTTTCTTCCTGTTAAAAGGGAGTTTTTCCTTCCTAATGTCACCAAGTGCTTGCCCACAGGGGGTCGTTTTGACCGTTGGGGTTTTTCCGTAATTATTGTATGGCCTTGCCTTACAATATAAAGCGCCTTGGGGCAACTGTTTGTTGTGATTTGGCACTATATAAATAAAATCGATTTGATTTGATTGTTCAACAATGACCTGCCATTTTGGATTTTATTTTCCTCCCACAGGTCTGAATGTAACACTTCTCATAATCTGCAGTTAAAGTGCCACAAATGCTTCTAAAAATAAGAAGGAAACAACTATTTGAATGACACATACTGGGTCAGAGGTATTCTGTGGGCTATTTCAAAACAAACTGCCAGTTTTAGATATTTATTCTGGAATATATTTGTTTCAGTGAGGAAACTGCCACCATTTGACCCAGAAATTGGCTATGTTAATACAAAGGTTACAGATGACCACACAAAACATGAACTATCTTGGGCTCATACTATCTGCAATGAAACAGAAGTCAATGAAAGAATCAATGCTTCTTACTCACTCATCTTCAACTGCTTATCTGGGATTGGGTTGTGGAGGCAACGGCTCCAGCAGGGGATCCCAGACTTCCCTTTCACGGGCCACATTGACCACCTCTGACTGGGGGATACCGAGGCGTTCCCAGGCCAGTGTGGAGATATAATCTCAATACTTAGTCCTTTTCTTCCCCGGGGTCTATTCCCAGATGGATGTGCCTGGAACAACTCCCTAAGGAGGCGCCCTTCCTTACCAGATTCCTGAACCACCTCAGCTGGCTCCTTCCAACGAGAAGGAGCAGCGACTCTACTCCGAGCACCCCAAGGATGACTGAGCTTCTCACCCTATCTCTAAGGGAGACACCAGCCACACTCCTAAGGAAGCCCATTTTGGCCAATTGTACTCACAATGTAGTTCTTTTGGTCATGACCCAACCCTCATAACCGTTGGTGAGAGTAGGAACAAAGATTGACCAGTAGATCGACAGCTTCGTCTTTTAGCCCTGCTCCCTTTTCTTCACAGCAGTACGGTAGAGTGAATGCAATACCGCCCCTGCTGCATCGATTCTCCGTCCAAGCTCATGCTCCATTGTCCCCTCACTCCTGAACTAGGGTTGGGTATCAAGAACCGGTTCTTCTCGAGTATCGTTAAGAAATTATTTGATCCACCGATATCAATAGCCTTTTTGCTTAACGATTCCCTTATCGGTCCTTCAGAGCAGCCGTTGTTTTTGAGGGCGTTTGTTGGGAAAATGATCATGTCTCTACGTTGATTAGAGACCCTGCAGTGGCTCTATAATCAACCGTTTCTGCAGCGCGACTGTTGGGAAGGTGTCGTAGCACGGACCCACAACAGGGGGCGCAAATGAACGGACAATGAATAAGCCAAAAAGGTAACAATTTAATGTTGTGATAATACACAACGAAACGTACAGTAATTTGCACAGTCAATTTAACACCAGGTGACTGGTGGGCAGGCTCAAAGATAGAAGACCCCCGACGAGAGAGAAGCCGCGTCCCACACGGCTTCCACCACCAACGGTCTGAAGAACACCGGAGCCGCCAAGTCCCGAGTCCCCAGGTGGCCTCTGTCTTCGGCTGTCGACCCTGGTACTGCTGGCAGAAAGCAGAAATATGATGAGTGAGTGTGAGTCCGCACACTCAGTAATTCTCAGTCCAAACACAGTGAGGAGGGAGCACCTCCACCTCCAAACTAGGAACACACTAGCAGCTCCTGTAACCACTTATCTGGATGGAGTGAGAGGCGAAGACGTTGCTTCTCTCACTGACCGCCAACCCAGCTGAAAGGGCACCACAGGACAACGGCTGCAAACAGATCAGACGTAAGTCACAGTTTAAATTCAGCAGAGAAATTACCTTGGTAATGGTAGTCGATTTCTTGGCGGGGAGGAGGAGTTGCAGTCCGGCTTTTATGGTGGTGATGATGAACGAGTGACAGCTGGTGCAGAGGATGAGTGACAGCTGTCACTTCTTCTGGGTCTGGCGCCCTCTCGTGCTTGGAGCCCGCACTCCAAGCAGGGCGCCCTCTGGTGGTGGTGGGCCAGCAGTACCTCCTCTTCAGCGGCCCACACAACAGGACCCCCCCCTCAACGGGCGCCTCCTGGCGTCCGACCAGGCTTGTCCGGATGTCTTGCGTAGAACTCGGCCAGGAGGGCCGGGTCCAGGATGAAGCTCCTCTTCACCCAGGAGCGTTCTTCAGGTCCATACCCCTCCCAGTCCACCAGATATTGGAAACCCCGGCCCTTACGATGGACGTCCAGGAGCCTGCGGACTGTCCAGGCAGAGTCCCCGTCAATGAGCCGGGCAGGAGGCAGCGTAGGTCCCGGAGTACAGAGGGGCGAGGTGTGGTGTGGTTTGAGACGGGAAACATGAAAGACAGGGTGAATCCGCAGTGAAGCCGGGAGTTGAAGCTTCACTGCGGCCGGGTTGATGATCTTGAGGATTTTGAAAGGTCCAATGAATCTGTCTTTCAGCTTTGGGGAATCGACACACAAAGGGATGTCCTTGGTCGAGAGCCACACCTCCTGCCCGGGCTGGTATGTGGGGGCCGGGGAACGCCGGCGGTCCGCATGGGCCTTGGCCCTCGTCCGGGCCTTTAACAGGGCAGAGCGGGCGGCCCGCCACACCCGGCGGCACCTCCTGAGGTGGGCCTGGACCGAGGGCACACCGACCTCTCCCTCCACCAGCGGGAACAATGGGGGCTGGTACCCCAAACATGCCTCAAAAGGGGAGAGGCCGGTAGCAGATGAAACTTGGCTGTTGTGGGCATACTCGATCCAGGCCAGATGGTGACTCCAGGCCGCCGGATGCGCGGAGGTGACACATCGAAGGGCCTGCTCCAGCTCCTGGTTAGCCCGCTCTGCCTGGCCGTTTGTCTGGGGGTGGTACCCGGACGAGAGACTCACGGTGGCCCCCAGCTCCTTGCAGAAACTCTTCCACACCTGTGAAGAGAACTGGGGACCACGATCTGAAACGATGTCCGATGGTATCCCATGCAGCCGCATGACGTGGTGGACCAGGAGGTCTGCCGTCTCCTGGGCCGTCGGGAGCTTTGGGAGGGCCACGAAGTGGGCCGCCTTGGAGAACCGGTCCACTATTGTGAGAATCACGGTGTTGCCCTGGGACGGCGGGAGGCCCGTGATGAAGTCCAGGCCGATGTGAGACCAGGGGCGATGAGGCACTGGCAGGGGTTGGAGGAGTCCCGTCGTCCTCCGATGATCTGCCTTGCCCCTGGCGCAGATGGTACAGGCCTGGACATAGTCCCGGACGTCGGTCTCCAGGGACGCCCACCAGAAGCGCTGCTGGACTACTGCCACGGTCCTACGCACTCCGGGATGACAAGAGAGCTTGGACCCGTGACAGAAGTCCAATACGGCAGCTCTTGCCTCTGGTGGGACGTACAGTCTGTTCTTGGGGCCAGTCCCCGGGTCCAGGCTCCTTGTCAGGGCCTCCCGGACGGTCTTCTCCACGTCCCAGGTGAGGGTGGCCACGACAGTGGACTCGGGGATGATGGTCTCTGGGGGGTCTGACAGCTCGGCCTTGGCTTCCTCTTCATGCACCCGGGACAATGCATCTGATTTTTGGTTCTTAGTCCCGGGGCGGTACGTGATCTGGAAGTCAAAGCGTCCAAAGAACAGAGACCAGCGGGCTTGCCTGGGGTTCAGCCGCTTGGCGGTCCGGATGTACTCCAGGTTCCGATGGTCCGTGAAAACCGTGAAGGGCAACGATGCCCCCTCCAGCAGGTGTCTCCACTCTTCAAGAGCCTCCTTCACCGCGAGGAGCTCCCGATTGCCGACATCATAGTTCCGTTCAGCTGGGGTCAACCTGCGGGAATAAAAGGCACAAGGATGGAGAACCTTATCAGCCTCCACACTCTGGGACAGCACGGCTCCTATCCCTGAGTCAGAGGCGTCCACTTCTACTATGTACTGGCGATCAGGATCAGGCTGCACCAGAACTCGTGCAGTCGAGAACCGGCGTTTCAACTCCTGGAACGCGGCTTCGCACCGATCCGACCAGGCGAAGGGGACCTTGGTGGAGGTCAGGGCAGTCAGGGGGCTAACTACCTGACTGTAACCTTTAATGAACCTCCTGTAGAAATTTGCAAAGCCTAGGAACTGCTGTAGTTTCCTGCGGCTTGTTGGTTGGGGCCAATCTCTCACCGCCGCAACCTTAGCCGGATCAGGGGCGACGGAGTTGGAGGAGATGAGGAACCCCAGGAAGGACAAAGAAGTGCGGTGGAACTCGCACTTCTCGCCCTTCAAAAACAGCCGGTTCTCCAACAACCGCTGTAGGACCTGACGTACATGCTGGACATGGGTCTCAGGGTCCGGGGAAAAGATGAGTATATCGTCCAGATATACGAAGACGAACCGATGCAGGAAGTCCCGCAAGACGTCATTTACCAAAGCTTGGAACGTCGCGGGGGCGTTGGTGAGGCCAAACGGCATGACCAGATACTCAAAATGACCTAACGGGGTGTTGAATGCCGTCTTCCATTCGTCTCCCTTCCGGATCCGAACCAGGTGGTACGCGTTTCTAAGATCCAATTTAGTGAAAATTTGGGCTCCATGCAGGGGCGTGAACACTGAATCCAACAGAGGTAACGGGTATCGGTTGCGAACCGTGATCTCGTTCAGCCCTCTGTAATCAATGCATGGACGGAGTCCGCCATCTTTTTTACCCACAAAAAAGAAACCAGCACCCATCAGGGAGGTGGAGTTCCGGATCAGCCCGGCAGCTAAGGAGTCCCGGATGTAGGTCTCCATTGATTCGCGTTCCGGACGTGAGAGGTTGTACAACCTACTGGACGGGTACTCAGCGCCCGGGACCAAATCGATGGCACAATCATATGGTCGGTGGGGGCGAAGAGTGAGCGCCAGATCTTTGCTGAAAACGTCAGCAAGATCATGGTACTCCTTTGGCACCGCCGATAGATTGGGGGGAACTTTGACCTCCTCATTAGCCGTAGTGCCGGGAGGAATCGAGGATCCTAAACACTCCCGGTGGCAGGTTTCGCTCCACTGCATCACAACCCCGGATGGCCAGTCTATCCGGGGATTGTGCTTCACCATCCATGGAAAGCACAAAATCACTCGGGAGGTAGATGGTGTTACATGGAACACTATCTCCTCCCTGTGATTCCCAGACACAACCAAAGTCACTGGTTGTGTCTGATGTGTGATTAATGGAAGCAGGGTGCCATCTAGTGCTCGCACCTGCAATGGTGCCGGCAGAGCCACCAGAGGGAGTCCTACTTCCTTTACCCATCTGCTGTCCAGCAGATTCCCTTCAGACCCCGTGTCTATCAGTGCTGGGGCGTGAAGGGTTAAATCCCCACAAAGGATTGTTACTGGGATTCGTGCAGATTTGCGGGGTTTTCCCGCGTGTGTGTTATGGCCCACCCTTAGCCCAGTTTCTAAGGACGGGCGTTGTAGTTTGACCGTTTAGGGCAGTCCTTCTGCATGTGCTCGCAAGAGCCGCAGACAAAACACTCCCCGCGGGCCAGCCTCCTTTGTCTGACATTTGTTTTTACTTTGGCCCTGCTCGTGTCCATAGCCTCCTCAGCAGTGGGAGCTGTAGCCACACGGAGCTCTCTGGCAGTGAAGCGTGGGGACGACGTCACCTTGTCGGAACCGGAAGGGGGAGGGACGGCTCGTGCCCGGTCACGCCCCCCGGCCTGCTCCCGACGATGCTCGTTTAAACGGTTGTCTAAGCGTATAACTAAATCGACAAGCCCGTCAAAATCCCACGGTTCCTCCTTAGTCAGTAGGTGCTCAAGGACCGGGGACAGTCCATTTACAAAGGCGGCGCGGAGCGCAACGTTATTCCAGCCGGACCTCGCTGCCGCGATGCGGAAGTCGACTGCATACTCGGCTGCGCTACGGCGCCCCTGTCTCATCAACAGCAGCACGTTCGAAGCGGTCTCGCCTCTGTTGGGATGATCAAACACTTGTTTGAACTCCCGTACAAACCCAGTATAAGACGTTAGGAGCCGTGAATTCTGCTCCCAAAGCGCCGTAGCCCAGGCGCGTGCCTCTCCTCGAAGCAGATTAATAACATAAGCCACCCGGCTAGCGTCTGATGCGTACATGACAGGCCGCTGTGAAAAGACGAGCGAACACTGCATGAGGAAGTCTGCGCACGTCTCGACACAGCCCCCGTACGGTTCCGGAGGGCTTATGTATGCTTCAGGGGACGGTGGGGGGGGTTCGTTGAACGACCAGTGGAACGTCTGATACAGGCCCAGGACCAGCCAGAGGAGTGGCTGCAGCAGCGCCCTGATCGCGCGCTTCCACCCTGGCGGTGAGAGCCTCCACCCTCCGATTAAGGAGGACATTCTGCTCGGTCACTAAATCTAACCGAGCCGTGAAGGCGGTTAAGATCTGCTGCAGCTCACTCAACATGCCTCCCGCTGACGCCTGCGCTCCTGGCTCTTCCATTGGCCGTTCAAGCTCGGGTTGACGCCCCTCGGGATCCATGACGATGGCCGAGAAATCCTGTTGGGAAGGTGTCGTAGCACGGACCCACAACAGGGGGCGCAAATGAACGGACAATGAATAAGCCAAAAAGGTAACAATTTAATGTTGTGATAATACACAACGAACGTACAGTAATTTGCACAGTCAATTTAACACCAGGTGACGTGTGGGCAGGCTCGAAGATAGAAGACCCCCGACGAGAGAGAAGCCGCGTCCCACACGGCTTCCACCACCAACGGTCTGAAGAACACCGGAGCCGCCAAGTCCCGAGTCCCCAGGTGGCCTCTGTCTTCGGCTGTCGACCCTGGTACTGCTGGCAGAAAGCAGAAATATGATGAGTGAGTGTGAGTCCGCACACTCAGTAATTCTCAGTCCAAACACAGTGAGGAGGGAGCACCTCCACCTCTAAACTAGGAACACACTAGCAGCTCCTGTAACCACTTATCTGGATGGAGTGAGAGGCAAAGACGTTGCTTCTCTCACTGACCGCCAACCCAGCTGAAAGGGCACCACAGGACAACGGCTGCAAACAGATCAGACGTAAGTCACAGTTTAAATTCAGCAGAGAAATTACCTTGGTAATGGTAGTCGATTTCTTGGCGGGGAGGAGGAGTTGCAGTCCAGCTTTTATGGTGGTGATGATGAACGAGTGACAGCTGGTGCAGAGGATGAGTGACAGCTGTCACTTCTTCTGGGTCTGGCGCCCTCTCATTCTTGGAGCCCGCACTCCAAGCAGGGCGCCCTCTGGTGGTGGTGGGCCAGCAGTACCTCCTCTTCAGCGGCCCACACAACAGTGACACCACTTTGAAACGTGAAGCAATGCTTCGATCCACTAGCTCATTGGTTCTTTGATCCGCTGCTCTTCAGAAACAGCAAGTCTGCTTCTTAACCCCTCTCAAAGCCATTAAAATATTGTGAGTCACTTTTGTGTGGATTAAAGTCACTAACTGGAACTCATGTCTTGTTGCAGTCAAGAAATGAAAATCTTCCTCTGTTCTGTTGGCACAGCTCCAAAAGCTGTGCAGCTTTCTGCCGAGACAGAGTCCGGTCAGAATTAATAACTTCAAAACGAATTGCCGCTTTAAATAAAATGACACCTCTTTACAAACGCTGTAATACAGACAAGAAACTACAATCGACTAAAACGTTTTTTTTCTCCCAAAATGAGACATCCTGTGCTATTTATAAATTACGTCCTGACGTGCAGCACAATCAGCTGCAAGAGCTCAGCTCAGACATTCATGCCAATAATGTCTGAAAGGAAATGCTTTCGACAATAACTACAGATTTTGTTTATTTCTATTTATGTCCTGCTTTTCTCCCTTTTATATAGCACCCCTTGGGCACATATTGCGGCGTTTTGGGATTACCTTTCACTACTATGCTGATGATACTCAGTTATACATGCCGATAACTGCTGGTAATCTCGTTCACATAAAATCCTTAGAAGATTGCCTTGCATCAGTGAGAACTTGGATGTCTAAAAACTTCCTACTTTTAAACTCTGATATAACTAAAATGATGGTTCTTGGTCCAGTGAGACATCGGCATCAATTTGACCAGCTAATGCTTAACCTAGGCTTGTGTGTCATACATCACACTGACAAAGTGAGGAACCTTGGGCTAATTTTTGATGCTACATTGTCCTTTGACCTCAACATTAGAAATATTATGAAGACCGCTTTTTTCCACCTGCGAAATATAGCGACGATTCGTCCCATCCTGTCTATGGCTGATGCTGAGACCCTGATCCATGCATTTATCTCTTCTAGATTGGACTACTGCAATGTTCTATTTTCTGGATTACCGCAGTCTAGCATTAGGGGTCTCCAATTGGTTCAAAATGCTGCAGCCAGACTTTTGACACGAAGCAAAAAGTTCGACCACATTACACCGATTTTGGCATCCCTTCACTGGCTTCCTGTCCCAGTGAGATCAGATTTTAAGATTCTGCTACTAGTCTATAAAACTGTTCACGCATTGGCACCTCCCTACCTAGCTGACCTAATTAAACCTTACGTACCGGCCCGGGCTTTGCGTTCTCAGAGTGCAGGACTACTTTGTTTCCCGGGGGTGAATAAGAAGTCTGCGGGTCACAGAAAGCTCTGTGACCCCCTGTTCTGAGACTTTCAAGTCCAGACTTAAGACGCACTTATTTTCCCTTTCTTATGGCTAGCATACTAGTATAGTTGTGTTTTATGCTTTTTACTCTTAATTAATTTTATTAGGAAACTGAGCAGGCTGCAGCCTCATCTTTACCTAAATACTTACTTGTGTGAAGCGCCTTGAGGCAACGCTGTTATGATTTGGCGCTATATAAATGAAACTAAATTGAAACTGAAAATTGTCCAGAGCTCACGGATCCACCATGTAGAGTTTATTATGTCCAAAGTTTAAGGATCCAGTGACCAGTTTCATATTTATTTACTTTAAGACTCAATATGTTGTTCAATTTCAACTTAATCGGCTTATAAAGCACCAAATCACAACAAAAGCCATCTCAAGGCGCCTCACATAAACAGTTCAACATAAAAATTAAAATGAATAAATAAAAATTAAAAAATTCAAATACATAATTAAAAACAGAAGTAAAAGAATAAAACAAAAACTATTCACAAGAAAGAGAATAAAAATAGGCTTTAAGTCGTGACTTAAAAACGTCCACAGACTGACTGCCTCACGGTCGCAGGAAGACAGAGCGGGTGCATGATAAGAAAAAGCTCTTTGACCCACTGACATAGAAAACCTGTAAAGCCTACTTTTAGTACACAAAAAATTCACTAGAGGTATCAATAAGGGAATTGATAAGGAATCAGATCGATAAGCGGAATCGATAATGGTATCGATAAAATCTTATCGATACCCATCCCTATCCTGAACAAGACCCTGATGTACTTTAACTCCTTCACTTGGGGAAAGACCACATTCCCTACCCGGAGTAGGCAATCCATCGGTTTCCTGCTGAGAACCATGGCCTCAGATTTAGAGGGGCTTATCCTCTTCACAGCCGGTCAGAGGCCAATGAAGCCAACAGGACCACATTATCTACAAAAAGCAGTGAGACCCTGAGCCCACCAAACTGGAATCTCTTCTCCCCCAACTACGCTTCGATATCCAAGCCATGAATATCACAAACAGGATTGGTGACCAGGCGCTGGTGGAGGCCAACCCCCACTGGAAAAGAGTCCGATTCTCTGCAGAGCACCCGAACACAGCTCTCATTTTGTGAGTACAGAGATTGGATGGCCCTGAGAAGGGACCCCTTCACTCCATACTCCCGCAGCACCTCCCACAGTATCTACCGGGGTACCTGATCATACACCTTCTCCAAGTCCACAAAACACATGTAGACTGGATGGGCATACTCCCAGGCACCCTCCAGGATCCTTGAGAGAGTGAAGAGCTGGTCGGTTGTTCCACAACCAGGATGGAACACACATTGTTCTTCTTCAGAGGTTCAACTACCGGCCAAACCCTCCTTTCCAGCACCCTGGAGTAGACTTTACCAGGGAGGCTGAATAGTGTGATGCCCCTGTAGTTGGCACCCACTCTCTGTTCTCCTTTATAAATATGGGGACCATCACCCCAGTTTGCCACTCCTTAGGCACTGTCTCAGACCCCAATGCAATGTTGCAGAGACGTCTCATCCAAGACCGTGCCTTCAGCATTTCTGGACAGATCTCATCAACCCCTGGGCCCTTGCCACTGCAGAGTTGTTTGACTAGCTTAGTGACTTCCACCAGGGAAATTGATGATAATCCTCTATCAGCTTCCAGTTCTGCCCCTACTATAGAGGGCACTCCGGTCTGATGCAGGAGTTCCTTAAAGTGTTCCTTCCTTACATCCTCAGTTGAGACCAACAGAGTTTCATCCTTACTGTAGACAGCTGAGATTGTTCACCGTTTTCCCCTCCTGAGGCGCCTCACGGTCCACCAGAAGTACCTTGGTGCCGACCGAAAGTTCTTCTCCCTGGTTGCTCCTAACTCCTCCCACACCCTCTGAGATGACATATCCCAGAAGGACTCCTTCTTGAGTCAGACTGCTTCTCTGACCACCGGTGTCAACCAGTGGTCAAGGGTTGCTGTCCCTTGAGGCACCTAAGACATTCAGGCTGCAGCTTTAGCAGTGGAAGCTTTGAACATTGCCCATTCTGTTCAATGCTCCCAACCCCCACAGGGATGCTAGAAAAGCTTCGCCGAAGGTGTGAGTTGAAGATCTGTTGGACAGTGGGCTCCTCCAGAAGTTCCCAGTTCACCCGCACTATCAGTTGGGGCTTACAAGGTCTGTCCAAAGTCCTCCCCCACTCTCTGATGCAACTCGCCACCAGATGGTGATTAGTTGACAGCTCTGCCACTTTCTTTACCTGAGTGTCCAGAACATGCAGCCTCAGATCAGATGATACGAACACAAAATCAATCTTTGGCCTAGTACCGACATCAAAGGACCTGTACTTCCTGAGGAAGAACGGCTGACTCTGTCCCTTCCTATAGATGGCATCCACATTAGCCGACCAGTCCAGCTTGTTGTCCAAGTGAAGACCTAAGTATTTATAGGGCTGCACCATCTCAGTACTGTTGCCCTGGATGCTGGTGGGTTGCACAGAAAACCTGGAAGTCCACAACCATCTCCTTTGTCTTGGACGTGTCCAACAGAAGGCCGTTCCACTCGCTCCAGTCACTGAAGGCCCTCACCAGGTGTCTGTACACGTCCTCCTGCCCTTTCTGCACACATGCCACAATGGCCGTGTCGTCCGAGTATTTCTGGATGTGGCAAGACTCAGAATTGTAATTAGTCTGCTGTGTACAGGGTGAATAGGTACACAGTAAAATCACACGTTAAATTAATACTAGTAGTGTTCATATGGTCCCACTCTGACTAGAATAGGACCTTATGTACAATGGTAGTATTAATTCAACACTGTCAGTGTTAGTTTCATACTGATGATTTTACGTTGTTGGGGGCAAGAACAGTCCCCTGTGGAGCCCCAGTGCTGCTCACCACTGTCCTGGGGCACAGTTCCCCAGCCTGACAAACTGTAGTCCATAATCTAGGCAGTCAGGGAGGAAGCCACCCACCCCACCCCAATCTGTGTGAGCTTCTCTCTCAGTAAGAGAGGCTGGATGGTATTAAAAGCACTCAAAACGTAAAAGAACATAATCCTCACGTAACTCCTCGGCTCATCCAAGTAGGTGTGAGCCTGGTGGAGTGTGTAGAGGACAGCATCATCCACTACAATATGTTCCTGGTACCTGAACTCCAAGGGATCATGAGCATTTTGTGCCTGCAGTCTCAGGTGCTGAAGGAGCAGCCTCTCCAGAGTCTTCATGATGTACGACGTGAGGGCCACCGGTCTATAGTCCATTGAACTCGGCTGGACGCCCAGCCTTGGGTACCGGCATGAGGCATGATGTTTTCCACAGGACTGGGACCCTCTCCGTCTGCAGGCTGGAGTTGAAGAGCCTCTAGACCGGCTCAGCCAGTTGGTCAGCGCAGGCCTTCAACAATCCGGGACACACATGTTGAGGATAAACTCCCTTTTTCCTGTCCTGAAGGACCTGGAAGTATTCCTCACGTGTTCATGAATCGTGAGCAACACAAAAAACTCAGAATT
This sequence comes from Thalassophryne amazonica, assembly GCF_902500255.1. Classification (NCBI taxonomy): domain Eukaryota; kingdom Metazoa; phylum Chordata; class Actinopteri; order Batrachoidiformes; family Batrachoididae; genus Thalassophryne; species Thalassophryne amazonica. The sequence continues at coordinate 34,145,306 of NC_047112.1, read as the reverse complement.
CAATTTGTAATTATACAAACCTTAACAGGGTTTATTGAAGAATACACAGAGCAGATCAACTGATTTGTCATCAATCACCAAGTGCAGGGTGGGTTCAATGCAACACATTTTATTACGCAACAACGATACCAACAGGTTGGGTGTTCAGCAAAGAACCCCGAATACCGGAAAACTATAGTCTTTATAGTTCAGTTTGGGTGTTGTCATCGTATGATTGGACAAGTCATGAAAGGTCTTCGGGAAGTTGGGGAGGGAAAGGTTCTTTGTGGAAATTGCATGGTGGGGGATGTCTGGGGCACATTGATTGGTCCTCTTGAACACATCGATATTGTGGTGAACTACAACCCCTGGCAAAAATTATGGAATCACCGGCCTCGGAGGATGTTCATTCAGTTGTTTAATTTTGTAGGAAAAAAGCAGATCACAGACATGACACAAAACTAAAGTCATTTCAAATGGCAACTTTCTGGCTTTAAGAAACACTATAAGAAATCAGGAAAAAAAATTGTGGCAGTCAGTAATGGTTACTTTTTTAGACCAAGCAGAGGGAAAAAAAAATATGGAATCACTCAATTCTGAGGAAAAAATTATGGAATCATGAAAAACAAAAGAACGCTCCAACACATCACTAGTATTTTGTTGCACCACCTCTGGCTTTTTTAACAGCTTGCAGTCTCTGAGGCATGGACTTAATGAGTGACAAACAGTACTCTTCATCAATCTGGCTCCAACTTTCTCTGATTGCTGTTGCCAGATCAGCTTTGCAGGTTGGAGCCTTGTCATGGACCATTTTCTTCAACTTCCACCAAAGATTTTCAATTGGATTAAGATCCACACTATTTGCAGGCCATGACATTGGCCCTATGTGTCTTTTTGCAAGGAATGTTTTCACAGTTTTTGCTCTATGGCAAGATGCATTATCATCTTGAAAAATGATTTCATCATCCCCAAACATCCTTTCAATTGATGGGATAAGAAAAGTGTCCAAAATATCAACGTAAACTTGTGCATTTATTGATGATGTAATGACAGCCATCTCCCCAGTGCCTTTATCTGACA